>NC_056433.1:72821515-72931515 GCF_018296145.1 Oncorhynchus tshawytscha
CTTTCCCTCTGTCTCTCTGTCTCTTTCCCTCTGTCTCTCTGTCTCTTTCCCTCTGTCTCTCTGTCTCTTTCCCTCTGTCTCTCTGTCTCTTTCCCTCTGTCTCTCTGTCTCTTTCCCTCTGTCTCTCTGTCTCTTTCCCTCTGTCTCTCTGTCTCTTTCCCTCTGTCTCTCTGTCTCTTTCCCTCTGTCTCTCTGTCTCTTTCCCTCTGTCTCTCTGTCTCTTTCCCTCTGTCTCTCTGGCTCTTTCCCTCTGTCTCTCTGGCTCTTTCCCTCTGTCTCTCTGTCTCTTTCTCTCTGTCTCTTTCCCACTGTCTCTCTGTCTCTTTCTCTCTGTCTCTTTCCCCCTGTCTCTTTCCCTCTGTCTCTTTCCCCCTCTCTCTGTCTCTTTCCCCCTGTCTCTTTCCCTCTGTCTCTTTCCCCCTCTCTCTGTCTCTTTCCCCCTCTCTCTGTCTCTTTCCCCCTCTCTCTGTCTCTTTCCCCTCTCTCTGTCTCTTTCCCTCTGTCTCTTTCCCCTCTCTCTGTCTCTTTCCTCTGTCTCTTTCCCCCTCTCTCTGTCTCTTTCCCTCTGTCTCTTTCCCCCTCTCTCTGTCTCTTTCCCCCTCTCTCTGTCTCTTTCCCTCTGTCTCTTTCCCTCTCTCTGTCTCTTTCCCCCTCTCTCTCTCTTTCCCTCTGTGTATCTCTGTCTCTCTCTCTCTCTCTCTTTCCCTCTGTGTATCTCTGTCTCTGTCTCTTTCCCTCTGTCTCTCTGTCTCGTTCCCTCTGTCTCTTTCCCTCTGTCTCTTTCTCTCTGTCTCTTTCCTCCTCTGTCTCTTTCCCCCTCTCTCTCTCTTTCCCTCTGTGTATCTCTGTCTCTCTCTCTCTTTCCCTCTCTCTCTCTCTTTCCCTCTGTCTCTTTCCCTTTGTCTTTCTGTCTCTCTGTCTCTGTCTCTTTCCCTCTGTCTCTTTCCCTCTGTCTCTCTGTCTCTTTCCCCCTCTCTCTGTCTCTTTCCCCTGTCTCTTTCCCTCTGTCTCTTTCCCCCTCTCTCTGTCTCTTTCCCCCTCTCTCTGTCTCTTTCCCCCCCTCTCTCTGTCTCTTTCCCCCTCTCTCTGTCTCTTTCCCTCTGTCTCTTTCCCCCTCTCTCTGTCTCTTTCCTCTGTCTCTTTCCCCCTCTCTCTGTCTCTTTCCCCCTCTCTCTGTCTCTTTCCCCCTCTCTCTGTCTCTTTCCCTCTGTCTCTTTCCCTCTGTCTCTTTATCCTCTGTCTCTTTCCCTCTCTCTGTCTCTTTCCCCCTCTCTCTGTCTCTTTCCCCTCTCTCTTTCCCTCTGTGTATCTCTGTCTCTCTCTCTCTCTCTTTCCCTCTGTGTATCTCTGTCTCTCTCTCTCTCTCTTTCCCTCTGTGTATCTCTGTCTCTCTCTCTCTCTCTTTCCCTCTGTGTATCTCTGTCTCTCTCTCTTTCCTCTGTCTCTTTCCCTTTGTCTCTCTTTCCCACTGTCTCTCTGTCTCTTTCCCTCTGTCTCTTTCCCTCTGTCTCTTTCTCTCTGTCTCTTTCCCCCTCTCTGTCTCTTTCCCCCTCTCTCTCTCTTTCCCTCTGTATCTCTGTCTCTCTCTCTTTCCCCCTCTCTGTCTCTTTCCCCCTCTCTCTCTCTTTCCCTCTGTGTATCTCTGTCTCTCTCTCTCTTTCCCTCTGTCCCTCTCTCTTTCCCTCTGTCTCTTTCCCTTTGTCTCTCTGTCTCTCTGTCTCTGTCTCTTTCCCTCTGTCTCTTTCCCTCTGTCTCTCTGTCTCTTTCCCTCTGTCTCTTTCCATCTTTCTCTCTGTCTCTTTCCATCTTTCTCTCTGTCTCTTTCCATCTTTCTCTCTGTCTCTTTCCATCTTTCTCTCTGTCTCTTTCCATCTTTCTCTCTGTCTCTTTCCATCTTTCTCTCTGTCTCTTTCCATCTTTCTCTCTGTCTCTTTCCATCTTTCTCTCTGTCTCTTTCTCTCTGTCTCTTTGTCTCTTTCCCTCTGTCTCTCTGGCTCTTTCCCTCTGTCTCTCTGTCTCTTTCTCTCTTTCTCTTTCTCTCTGTCTCTTTCCCTCTGTCTCTCTGTCTCTTTCCCTCTGTCTCTTTCCCTCTGTCTCTTTCCCCCTGTCTCTTTCCCTCTGTCTCTTTCCCCCTCTCTCTGTCTCTTTCCCCCTCTCTCTCTCTTTCCCCCTCTCTCTGTCTCTTTCCCTCTGTCTCTTTCCCCCTCTCTCTGTCTCTTTCCCTCTGTCTCTTTCCCTCTGTCTCTTTCCCTCTGTCTCTTTCCCTCTCTCTGTCTCTTTCCCCCTCTCTGTCTCTTTCCCCCTCTCTCTCTTTCCCTCTTTGTATCTCTGTTTCTCTCTCTCTCTTTCCCTCTGTGTATCTCTGTCTCTCTCTCTTTCCCTCTGTCTCTTTCCCTTTGTCTCTCTTTCCCACTGTCTCTCTGTCTCTTTCCCTCTGTCTCTTTCCCTCTTTCCCCCTCTCTCTGTCTCTTTCCCCCTCTCTGTCTCTTTCCCCCTCTCTCTCTCTTTCCCTCTGTGTATCTCTGTCTCTCTCTCTTTCCCTCTGTCTCTTTCCCTTTGTCTCTCTTTCCCACTGTCTCTCTGTCTCTTTCCCTCTGTCTCTTTCCCTCTTTCCCCCTCTCTCTGTCTCTTTCCCCCTCTCTCTGTCTCTTTCCCCCTCTCTCTGTCTCTTTCCCCCTCTCTCTGTCTCTTTCCCTCTGTCTCTTTCCCCCTCTCTCTGTCTCTTTCCCTCTGTCTCTTTCCCCCTCTCTCTGTCTCTTTCCCCCTCTCTCTGTCTCTTTCCCCCTCTCTCTGTCTCTTTCCCTCTGTCTCTTTATCCTCTGTCTCTTTATCCTCTGTCTCTTTCCCTCTCTCTGTCTCTTTCCCCCTCTCTCTGTCTCTTTCCCCCTCTCTCTTTCCCTCTGTGTATCTCTGTCTCTCTCTCTCTCTCTTTCCCTCTGTGTATCTCTGTCTCTCTCTCTCTCTCTTTCCCTCTGTGTATCTCTGTCTCTCTCTCTCTCTCTTTCCCTCTGTGTATCTCTGTCTCTCTCTCTTTCCCTCTGTCTCTTTCCCTTTGTCTCTCTTTCCCACTGTCTCTCTGTCTCTTTCCCTCTGTCTCTTTCCCTCTGTCTCTTTCTCTCTGTCTCTTTCCCCCTCTCTGTCTCTTTCCCCCTCTCTCTCTCTTTCCCTCTGTATCTCTGTCTCTCTCTCTTTTCCCCCTCTCTGTCTCTTTCCCCCTCTCTCTCTCTTTCCCTCTGTGTATCTCTGTCTCTCTCTCTCTTTCCCTCTGTCCCTCTCTCTTTCCCTCTGTCTCTTTCCCTTTGTCTCTCTGTCTCTCTGTCTCTGTCTCTTTCCCTCTGTCTCTTTCCCTCTGTCTCTCTGTCTCTTTCCCTCTGTCTCTTTCCATCTTTCTCTCTGTCTCTTTCCATCTTTCTCTCTGTCTCTTTCCATCTTTCTCTCTGTCTCTTTCCATCTTTCTCTCTGTCTCTTTCCATCTTTCTCTCTGTCTCTTTCCATCTTTCTCTCTGTCTCTTTCCATCTTTCTCTCTGTCTCTTTCCATCTTTCTCTCTGTCTCTTTCTCTCTGTCTCTTTGTCTCTTTCCCTCTGTCTCTCTGGCTCTTTCCCTCTGTCTCTCTGTCTCTTTCTCTCTGTCTCTTTCCCTCTGTCTCTTTCCACTGTCTCTCTGTCTCTTTCCCTCTGTCTCTTTCCCCCTCTCTCTGTCTCTTTCCCCCTGTCTCTTTCCCTCTGTCTCTTTCCCCCTCTCTCTGTCTCTTTCCCCCTCTCTCTCTCTTTCCCCCTCTCTCTGTCTCTTTCCCTCTGTCTCTTTCCCCCTCTCTCTGTCTCTTTCCCTCTGTCTCTTTCCCTCTGTCTCTTTCCCTCTGTCTCTTTCCCTCTGTCTCTTTCCCTCTCTCTGTCTCTTTCCCCCTCTCTGTCTCTTTCCCCCTCTCTCTCTTTCCCTCTTTGTATCTCTGTTTCTCTCTCTCTCTTTCCCTCTGTGTATCTCTGTCTCTCTCTCTTTCCCTCTGTCTCTTTCCCTTTGTCTCTCTTTCCCACTGTCTCTCTGTCTCTTTCCCTCTGTCTCTTTCCCTCTGTCTCTTTCTCTCTGTCTCTTTCCCCCTCTCTGTCTCTTTCCCCCTCTCTCTCTCTTTCCCTCTGTGTATCTCTGTCTCTCTCTCTTTCCCCCTCTCTGTCTCTTTCCCCCTCTCTCTCTCTTTCCCTCTGTGTATCTCTGTCTCTCTCTCTCTTTCCCTCTGTGTATCTCTGTCTCTTTCCCCCTCTCTCTCTCTCTTTCCCTCTGTGTATCTCTGTCTCTCTCTCTTTCCCCCTCTCTGTCTCTTTCCCCCTCTCTCTCTCTTTCCCTCTGTGTATTTCTGTCTCTCTCTCTCTTTCCCTCTGTGTATCTCTGTCTCTCTCTCTCTTTCCCTCTGTGTATCTCTGTCTCTCTCTCTCTTTCCCTCTGTGTATCTCTGTCTCTCTCTCTCTTTCCCTCTGTCTCTCTCTCTTTCCCTCTGTCTCTTTCCCTTTGCTCTCTGTCTCTCTGTCTCTGTCTCTTTCCCTCTGTCTCTCTGTCTCTTTCCCTCTGTCTCTCTGTCTCTTTCCATCTTTCTCTCTGTCTCTTTCCATCTTTCTCTCTGTCTCTTTCCATCTTTCTCTCTGTCTCTTTCCATCTTTCTCTCTGTCTCTTTCCATCTTTCTCTCTGTCTCTTTCCATCTTTCTCTCTTTCTCTCTGTCTCTTTCTCTCTGTCTCTTTGTCTCTTTCCCTCTGTCTCTCTGGCTCTTTCTCTCTGTCTCTTTCCCACTGTCTCTCTGTCTCTTTCCCTCTGTCTCTCCCTCTGTCTCTTTCCCGCTGTCTCTTTCCCGCTGTCTCTTTCCCTCTGTCTCTTTCCCTCTGTCTCTCCCTCTGTCTCTTTCCCTCTCTCTCTTTCCCCCTCTCTGTCTCTTTCCCCCTCTCTGTCTCTTTCCCCCTCTCTCTCTCTTTCCCTCTGTGTATCTCTGTCTCTCTCTCTCTCTCTTTCCCTCTGTGTATCTCTGTCTCTCTCTCTTTCCCTCTGTCTCTTTCCCTTTGTCTCTCTTTCCCACTGTCTCTCTGTCTCTTTCCCTCTGTCTCTTTCTCTCTGTCTCTTTCCCCCTCTCTCTCTTTCCCTCTGTGTATCTCTGTCTCTCTCTCTCTTTCCCCCTCTCTCTGTCTCTTTCTCTCTGTCTCTTTCCCCCTCTCTGTCTCTTTCCCCCTCTCTCTCTCTTTCCCTCTGTGTATCTCTGTCTCTCTCTCTCTTTCCCTCTGTCTCTTTCCCTTTGTCTCTCTGTCCCTCTGTCTCTCTCTCTCTCTCTTTCCCTCTGTCTCTCTTTCTCTCTCTTTCCCTCTGTGTCTCTCTCTCTGTGTCTCTCTCTCTTTCCCTCTCTCTTTCCCTCTGTCTCTCTGTCTCTCTCTTTCTGTCTCTCTGTCTCTCTCTTTCCCTCTCTCTCTCTCTTTCCCTTTGTCTCTCTGTCTCTTTCCCTCTGTCTCTTTCCCTCTGTCTCTTTCCCTCTGTCTCTTTCCCTCTGTCTCTCTCTTTCCCTCTGTCTCTTTCCCTCTGTCTCTTTCCCTCTGTCTCTTTCCCTTTGTCTCTCTGTCTCTTTCCCTTTGTCTCTCTCCCTCTGTCTCTCTGTCTCTTTGTCTCTCTCTTTCCCTCTCTCTCTCTCTCTCTTTCCCTCTCTTTTCTTCCTCTTATTCTCTGACAAATAGCAGCGGAGGACAAATCACCGCTTGACAGACTGAAAAGAGGGTGCCCGCCCCTGTGTGTGTGTGTGTAGTTGAGATGTGGCATATACTGTACATTATAATTTTCTTATTTATGTCGCTGGCATCTTTTTCTGTATTCTGAAAAACAGAAAAATCCATCTTATCTCAACTGACATTAATCTTAAACTTGTTGCATTAACTGTACTGTCTGAAACACGTCAAGCCAATAACAAACTATTATTAAAATAACAAACATTCAGTCAATGTCTCAATCATAATTTATTACAGATTCCAATACTGATTACACTGCAGCAGCTAAAAACAATATGACTCTTCTAAATGTATAAACTGTCACAGCTTGCAGTCACCCTAGTCTAGTGTAATGACCCTAAGGTCCCCATAGGTAATATATAGTTAGAGGTACAGGCCTCTGTGTGTTGTGAACAGTTTAGATTGACAAAACAATGAACATTAGTGTTGTAATCCCAGATGAGTTTTCCTCTCCCTCTTTCTCTCTAATCTTCAATCTGTTTCTCCTCTTCTCCCCCTCCTCTCTTTTGCCTGTTTTCTTAGATGTCATTAGACTGTCATTTTTCTCCTCTCTTTCTCCTCTCTTTTCTCCTCTCTATCTTCGGCTGTCTCTTTCTCTCCATTTCTCTTCTATCTGTCCCTCTCTCTGTCCCCATCTCTCCTGTCCTGTGCCTTTCTGTCTCTCTCTCGGGTATGTTGGCAGACTGTCGTTGCAAGCCATCAGTGTGGGGCAGGACCAGTCAATGACCGTGTGTGTGTGTGTGTGTGGCAGGCCCAGTCGATGACCCTGACAGTGTGCAGTTATCGTCCTAATTAAGATGCCACACTTGAGTTAAACCGCTGCATTAGGATTTGATGGGGAATTGATCAGAGTGTCAGAGGCGGGGCGGAGAGAGAGATGGAGGGAACGATGGAGGGAACGAGGGAGGGAAAGGAAGGAAGCAAAGGGAGGACATAAGATTGACATAAGAGGACAGGATATGTAAAGAGATAAATATTGTAGGGAAAAGGAAAGCAGCATGTTAGATATTGAGAGCGAATGAGACAGATTAACACGGGTTTCCTGTCTTTGTGTCGATAATGTCTGAGTTAGAAGGTCTAAGGTTAAGATCACCCTTGAGTCCAGTTGATCACCTTACGTCTCCTCTCCATGGATTTCATGACTGGGTTACAGGAGCCGTGTGTGTGCGTGTGCGCGCCATGGTTTGTTTAATAAAAACGGTTGTCAATTATATACAGTAAAGGATACATTCAGTTTGTTATATGTCAAAGCACTTAATTAACCCCCAGCTCACTAATCATACATACAGCTAATAATATACACACTTAATTAACCCCCAGCTCACTAATCACTTAATTAGTGAGCTATATCCGTACCCATTGGATACAATGATCACAATATAGTGGCTATATCCAGGAAAGCCAAAGTTCCAACAGCTGGGCTAAAATAGTGTATAAAAGATTTTGCTCTGACTCTCATGTGGATGATGTTAAAAATATTTGTTGGGTCTGATGTGATTAATAAGGAGTTTCCAGACCCCGCACTTGATGAACTTATGAAATTGCGTCTTCCAATTATTGATAAACATGCACCTGTTAAGAAACTGACTGTTAGAACTGAACTACATTGATGATGAGGAATTGAAAAACTATATGGTTGAAAGAGATGTGGCTAATACGTCTGGCTGTAGATCTGACTGGCGGACTTACTGCAAATTGAGAAAATATGTGACTAAACTCAACAAAAATAAGAAGAAACTGTTATGAAGCCAAGATCAATGATATAAAGAATGATGGAAAAAAAACTTTAGCGTACTTTAAATGAAATTCTTGCCAGAAAGACATTCAACTCCATCTTTCATTGAATCAGATGGCTTATTCATCACAAAACCATTTGATTTTGGCAATTATTTTAATGATTATTTAATTGGCAAAGTGGGCAAACTTAGGCAGGAAATGCCCATGACAAACAGTGAGCAATTAAATTCATGCATAAAAAAAAGATATAATGAAAGGAAAGCAGTGCAAGTTTGAATTGTGTTAAGTTAGTGTGGGAGAGGTGGAAAATGATTGTTAACGGTCAATAATGACAAACCTCCTGGCATTGACAACTTAGATGGAAAGCTACTGAGGATGGTGGCTGACTCTATAGCCACTCCGATCTGTCATATTTTTAATCTGAGCCTAGAGGAAAGTCTTTGTCCTCAGGCCTGGAGGGAAGCCAAAGTAATTCCGCTACCCAAGAGAGGTAAAGCGGCCTTTACTGGTTCTAACAGCAGACCTGTAAGCTTGCTGCCAGCTCTTAGCAAACTGTTGAAAAAGATTGTGTTTGACCAAATAGAATGCTATTTCTCTATAAACAAATTAACAACAGACTTTCAGCATGCTTATAGAGAAGGGCACTCAACATGTACTGCACTGACACAAATGACTGATGATTGGTTGAAAGACATTGATAATAAGAAGATTGTGTGAGCTGTGCTGTTAGATTTCAGTGCAGCCTTTGATATTATTGACTATAACCTGTTGTTGAAAAAACGTATGTGCTTTGGCTTTTCAACCTCTGCCATATTGTGGATTCAGAGCTATCTATCTAATAGAACTCAAAGGATTTCTTTAATGGAAGCTTCTATAATGTCAAACATGTAAAGTGTGGTGTACCGCAGGGCAGCTCTCTAGGCCCTCTACTCTTTTCTATTTTTACCACCATTTTTACGCATCAGCAACCACAGTTAATGAAGTCACTGAAACCCTTAACAAAGACTAGCAGTCTGTTTTGGAATGGGTGGCCAGTAATAAACGGGTCCTGAACATCTCTAAAACTATTTGGTACAAATCATTCTTTAATTGCTAGACCTCAGCTGAATCTGGTAATGAGTGGTGTGGCTGTTGAACAAGTTGAGGAGACTAAATAACTTGGTGTTACCTTAAATTGTAAACTGTCATGGTCAAAACATATAGATTCAATGGTTGCAAAGATGAGGAGAGGTCGAGCCGTAATAAAGAGATGCTCTGCTTTTTTGACACCACACTCCAAAAAGCAAGTTCTGCAGGCTCTAGTTTTGTCTAATCTTGATTATTATCCAGTTGTGTGGTCCAGTGCTGCAAGGAAAGACCTAGTTAAGTTGCAGCTGGCCCAGAACAGAACAGCACGTTTTGCTCTTAATTGTAATCAGGGGGCTGATATAAATACTATGCATGCCAGTCTCTCTTGGCTAAGAGTTGAGGAGAGCCTGACTGCATCACTTCTTCTTTTTATAAGTAACATTAATGTGTTGGAAATCCCAAATTGTTCCCAAATTGTCAACTTTAACACACTTATCCCACCAGACATGCCACCAGGGGTCTTTTCATGGTCCCCAAATCCAGAACAAATTCAAGAAAACGTACAGTATTATATAGAGCCCTTTTTGCATGGAACTTCCTTCCATCTCATATTGCTCAAACAAACAGCAAACCTGGTTTCAAAAATAGAGATAAAGCAACACCTCACAGTGTTTGTGTGTATGCATTGATATGTAGGTATGTGTGCCTTTTTAAAAATGTATGTAGTTCTGTCCTTGAGCTGTTCTTTTCTAATTATGTTCTATATTATGTCATTCTGTATCATGTTTTGTGTGGACCCCAGGAAGAGTAGCTTCTGCTTTTTCAACAGCTAATCCCCATTAGGGGGGACCATAATACCATTTCATACATACAGCTAATAATATACACACTTAATTAAGCCCCAGCTCACTAATCATACATACAGCTAACAATATACACACATACTGTACACTCATATGCATATCATAAAATAAGATACATTTAATCCATTTTAGAATAAGGGTGTAACATAACAATGTAACATAACAATGTACTTTCCAAATGCACTGTATGGTAAACATCAGGAGAACACCAGAGGGGAAATGTAGAGTACCAGTCAAACGTTTGGAAAACACCTGCTGCTATTTTCCCAAGGAGGAGAGTGATGGAGTGCTGCATCAAATGACCTGGCCTCCACAATCACCTGACCTGAACCCAATTAAGATGGTTTGGGATGAGTTGGACAAAAACATTTATGTAGTTATGTCCTTGAACTGTTCTTGTCTATTAATTTCTGTATTATGTCATGTTTTGTGAGGACCCCAGGAAGAGTAACTGCTGCTTTTGCAACAGCTAATGGAGATCCTGATAAAATACAAAATATCGCAGAGTGAAGGAAAGGCAGCCAGCAAGTGCTCAGCATATGTGGGAACTCCTTAAAGATGGTTGGAAAAGCATTCAAGGTGAAGCTATTTGAGAAAATGCCAAGAGTGTTCAAAGCTGTCATCAATGCAAAGAGTGGCAACTTTGAAGAATCTCAAATATATTTTTATTTATTTAACACTTTTTTGGTTACTACATTATTCCAAATGTGTTGATGTCTTCACTATTATTCTACAATGTAGAAAATTAGTTTAAATTTTTTTTTTTAAACTTGAATGAGTAGGTGTGTCCAAACGTTTGACTGGTACTGTACATTTCCCCTCTTCTCCTCTGGTGTGCTCCTGATGTTTACCATATAGTGCATTCGGAAAGTACCTTTTTGTTACGTTACACCCTTATTATAAATCAAATCAGATTTATTTATATAGCCCTTCTTACATCAGCTGATATCTCAAAGTCCTGTACAGAAACCCTGCCTAAAACCCCAAACAGCAAGCAATGCAGGTGTAGAAGCACGGTGGCTAGGAAAAACTCCCTAGAAAGGCCAAAACATAGGAAGAAACCTAGAGAGGAACCAGGCTATGAGGGTTGGCCAGTCCTCTTCTGGCTGTGCCGGGTGGAGATTATAACAGAACATGGCCAAGATGTTCAAATGTTCATAAATGACCAGCATTATAATAATAATCACAGTAGTTGTCGAGGGTGCAGAAAGTCAGCACCTCAGGAGTAAATGTCAGTTGGCTTTTCATAGCCGATCATTAAGAGTATCTCTACCACTCCTGCTGTCTCTAGAGAGTTGAAAACAGCAGGTCTGGGACAGGTAGCACGTCCGGTGAGCAGGTCAGGGTTCCATAGCCGCAGGCAGAACAGTTGAAACTGGAGCAGCAGCACGGCCAGGTGGACTGGGGACAGCAAGGAGTCATCATGCCAGGCAGTCCTGAGGCATGGTCCTAGGGCTCAGGTCATCCGAGAGAGAGAAAGAAAGAGAGAATTAGAGCGAGCATACTTAAATTCACACAAGACACCGGATAAGACAGGAGAAGTACTCCAGATATAACAAACTGACCCTAGCCCCCCGACACAAACTACTGCAGCATAAATACTGGAGGCTGAGACAGGAGGGGTAAGTGGCCCCATCACAGATTACTGCACCTGTACACAGCCCACCTATAATTTAGCCCAAACAACTACCTCTTTCCCTACTGTATTTATTTTATTTATTTATTTATGTTGCTCCTTTGCACCCCATTATTTTTATTTCTACTTTGCACATTCTTCCACTGCAAATCTACCATTCCAGTGTTTTACTTGCTATAATGTATTTACTTTGTCACCATGGCCTTTTTTTGCCTTTACAACCCTTATCTCACCTCATTTGCTCACATCGTATATAGACTTGTTTATACTGTATTATTGATTGTATGGGGGGGGGGGGGAGTGCCAAACCCAGACAGGAAAATCACGTCAGTGACTCAACCCACTCAAGTGACGCACCCCTCCTAGTGACGGCGTGGAAGAGCACCAGTAAGCCAGTGACTCAGCCCCTGTAATAGGGTTTGAGGCAGAGAATCTCAGTGGAGAGAGGAGAACCGGCCAGGCAGAGACAGCAAGGGCGGTTCGTTGCTCCAGAGCCTTTACGTTCACCTTCACACTCCTGGGCCAAACTACACTCAATCATATGACCCACTGAAGAGATGAGTCTTCAGTAAAGACTTAAAGGTTGAGACCGAGTCTGCGTCTCTCACATGGGTAGGCAGACCATTCCATAAAAATGGAGCTCTATAGGAGAAAGCCCTGCCTCCAGCTGTTTGCGTAGAAATTCTAGGGACAATTAGGAGTCCTGCGTCTTGTGACCGTAGCGTACAACATTTATTAATTAAAGGTTTTACTCCTCAATCTACACACAATACCCTATAATGAGAAAGCAAAAATTGTTTTTTTGCAGGTTTATTAAAAATGTCAAAGTGATTTACATACATATTCAGACCCTTTTCTGAGACTTGACATTGAGCTCAGGTGCATCCTGTTTCCATAAATCATCCTTGAGATGTTTCTACAACTTGACTGGAGTCCACCTGTGGTACATTCAATTCATTTGACATGATTTGGAAAGGCACACACCTGTATATATAAGGTCCCATAGTTGACAGTGCATGTCAGAGCAAAAACCAAGCCATGAGGTCGAAGGAAATGTCCATAGAGCTCAGAGACAGGATTGTGTCGAGGCACAGGTCTGCGGAAAAGTACCAAAACATTTCTGCAGGATCGAATGTCCCCAAGAACAGTGGCCTCCATCATTCTTAAATGGAAGAAGTTTGGAACCACCAAGACTCTTCCTAGAGCTGGCTGCCCGGCCCAACTAAGCAATCAGGGGAGAAGGGCATTGGTCAGGGAGGTGATCAAGAACCCGAATGTCCCTCTGACAGAGCTCCAGAGTTCGTCTGTGGAGAAGGGATAAACTTTCAGAAAGACAACCATCTCTGCAGCACTCCACCAATCAAGCCTTTATGGTAAAGAGGCAAGGCGGAAGCCACTCCTCAGTAAAATGCACATGACAGCCTGCTTGAAGTTTGCCAAAAGGCACCTAAAGGACTTTCAGATAACGAGAAACAAGATTCTCTGGTCTGATGAAACTAGGATTGAACTAGATTGCCTGAATGCCAAGCGTCAAGTTTGGAGGAAACCTGGCACCGTCCCTACGTCGAAGCATGGTGGTGGCAGCATCATGCTGTGGGGATGTTTTTCAGTGGCAGGGGCTGGGAGACTAGTCCGCATCAAGGGAAAGATGAACGGGGAGTACAGATGTACAGAGAGATCCTTGATGAAAACCTGCTCCAGAGCGCTCAGGACTTCAGACTGGGGTGAAGGTTCACCTTCCAACAGGACAACAACCATAAGCACACAGCCAAGACAACGCAGGAGTGGCTTCGGGACAAGTATCTGAATGTCCTTGAGTGGCCCAGCTAGAGCACAGGATCGAACATCTCTGGAGAGACCTGAGAATAGTAACGCTCCCCATCCAACCTGAAAGAGCTTGAGAGGATCTGCAGAGAAGAATGGGAGAAACTCTCCAAATACAGGTGTGCCAAGCTTGTAGTGTCATACCCAAGAACACTTGATGCTGTAATCGCTGCCAAAGGTGCTTCAACAAACTACTAACTAATTGGTTTAAATACTTATGTAAATGTGATATTTCAGTTTTTTTAAATATACATTTGCAAACCTTTCTACAAAACCGTTTATGCTTTGTCATTATGGGTTATTGTGTGTAGATTGATGAGGGGGGAAAACTATTTAATCCATTTGAGAATAAGGCTGTAATGTAACAAAATGTGTAATGATGACCCTGATCTCTGAAGGGAGAGACAAGACACACAGAGGGCCTGTCACAAACCACCCGAGGCATGATGTCATGACGGTGTTTCAGTAAAACCACCCGGGGCACTTTGACATGGCGACATGAATGACACCCGACATGTGGACAGACATGAGACCTGACACTAACAGGATAGTAAAGAACACATCAGAACCTAGAGGTGACTAACACAGCCTAAATATTAACTTACTAACAGCCCACTAACATCAGATAAACAGATTGATCGCTTTGGATAAAATTATAAGATGGAATGTCATGTAGATTATTGATAGGTGGCCATTGAAACTACGCAAAGCTGATTCTTTCACAGTATTGGTGTGATCCATGTAACGTCTATTGTAATTATCCTGATCTGAGTGTTTCAAAATGATAATTAAAATGATCTCAATAACACAAATCATTTTGATCCTCATCAGACGGCATCCCAGTTATTGATGGCCACTGATAGCCACCATCCGTATAAGGATGTTCAAGGTTAGCGCATGCTAAAACGATTCTATAATACGTAAAAGCATCACAGGTAATCTTCACAAAATAATGCATTTCCTTCATAATATCACGGTCCGTACGCACCCATTTCCACAGTCCTTCTCCATGCTCTCTTTCTCTCTCGCTCTCTCTCCTGTCTCTATCCGTTCTCCCCCTCTCTCTCTACCTGGTCCCTCTCTCCCTCATTCTCTTACACCCTCTCTCATCTGTCTTTCTCTATCTCCCTCACTACACCCCCCCCCCCTCTCTCTCTCGGAGGGGGGAGCAGAGCGGTGGTATCGACTAACCATCAAATCTCCTATCTGCGCGGTGGGCCATTTCTCCCTGTCTCAGCAGTCCACACCTCCTCCATTATAGGCCATAATCTCATCTACCCAGGCAAATGACCCTCAGAGAGAGGGAAGGGGTAGAGAGAGACAGGGAGAGAAAGAGATATACCCTTTTAGGATTAAAAGAGGAGTGGATTAAAAACAGGAGGGAATTCTTAAGAACATAAAATAAATATTATCCAACTTCTTGTTGCTTTTCTCCATCTGTCTTATTCTCACCTCAACCTGCCTTTCTATCTCCCTCTGCTCTGCTCTCTCTGAGCTTGCTAACCTCCACTCCCCCTTCCACTGACCCATGACAGTGATGTCTACTTCCCGTGTTGTCTCTGTGTACTTCCTGTGTTGTCTCTGTGTACTTCCTGTGTTGTCTCTTTCTGTCTCCCACCTTGGATCTCTACTGACCCTCAACATCTCCTGCCAACAGTTATGGTTGTCGTCGGTTACACTTGACTTCTAAATCTTATAGGACAGTTATCAGAGAGAGAGATGGAGAGAGAGGGAAAGAGAGTGAGTCTGCGCAAGAGAGAGAGAAAGGAGATGAGGGAAAGAGAGACGAAGGAGTGAGTGAGAAAGAAAGTATGACAACATAACCAACAAAAATGGGTCACAACTCCTGCAGTTCTGTCGCACGCTGTGTATGTACATATTCAATGGTAGGCTTTGAGGGTGGTAGGTATAGCTTATCTCTTGGCAATAGTACTGTAGACTACTTTATCACTGACCTCAACCCAGAGTCTCTCAGAGCGTTCAGTCAGCCCACTGACAGCCCTATCAGATCATGAGGCATCAAAGCTAAAGGAACTAAATAATATTAAGAAATGCTATAGATGGAAGGAATGTAGTGTGGAAACCTACCAAAAAACAATTAAGCAACACCAATATTCAATCCCTTTATAGACAACTTCCTGGACAAAACGTTCCACTGTAATAGGTGTAAACTTGGCAGTAGAAAATCTTAACAGTATATTTGACCTCTCAGCTTCCCTCTTAAATAAAAAAAAGAAAACAGAAAACCGAAGAAAATGAACAACAATGACAAATAGTTTGGTGAAGAATGCAAAAACCGACAAGAAATTGAGAAACCTATCCAACCAGAAAGCCTACGCCTTCACTATTATTTTTTATATATATATATATATTATTTTACCTTTTATTTAAGTCAGTTAAGAACAAATTCTTATTTTCAATGACAGCCTAGGAGCAGTGCCTGTTCAGGGGCAGAACGACAGATTTGTACCTTGTCAGCTCAGGGATTTGAACTTGCAACCTTCCGGTTACTATTCCAACGCTTTAACCACTAGGCTACCCTGCCACCCCACACTGTAGTGAATCACTAAAACAATACAGAAATACACCACGGAAAAAGAAGGAACAGCATGTCAGAAATCGTTTCGATGTCATTTAAAAATGCATAGACTCTAACCACTTCTGGGAAAATTGGAAAACAATAAACAAACAACAACACAAAGAGTTATCTATCCAAAGTGGAGATATATGGGTAAACCACTTCTCCAATCTTTTTGGCCCTATAACAAAGAACAAAGAACAAACTGCAAAAACACATATACATGATCAAATACAAATCTTCGAATCAACTATTAAAGACTATCATATTCTCAAATTACATTGAATGAACTACAGGACAAAATACAAACCTTCCAACCCAAAAAGGCCTGTGGTGTTGATGGTATCCTTAATGAAATGATAGACAACAAATTCCAATTGGCTATACTTAAACTCTTTAACATCATCCTTAGCTCTGGCATCTTACCCAATATTTGGAACCAAGGACTGATCCATTCAATCCACAAAAGTGGAGACAAATTTGACCCCAATAACTACCGTGGGATATGCGTCAACAGCAACTTTGGGAAAATCCTCCGCATTATCATTAACAGCAGAATTGTTCATTTCCTCATTGAAAACAATGTACCGAGCAAATGTCAAATTGGCTTTTTACAAAATTACTGTGTTATAGCTAGTTAGAAGCTAACCCTGACCAACGTCTTTACACAGCTAAAGGAACTATAAGCTGTAGTGTGGGCTACTACAGCATTGACATTATGGTGGCTAGTAGCTAGCCTTCCCCATAATGTCAATTGTTGGGGATTGCTAAAAGTGAAATGAATGAACTTGTGAAGATAAAATATATAAATAGTTTTGAGACCAGGGATTTTTAGGTATGTGCATTATCTTTTTTTGGCTTGCTTATTACCTATCTATATCTGGTTGGATCACTGAGTCTCGAATAATAGCCTAAACAAAACTTAAAAGGCTGGAAGCATCTTGCCAAATGTGCCTACCACTTATCAGAGCTGTTCAGAACGGTCTCCAAAAGCGCTTTGGAGAAATGATGGAGGAGCCACAGCTTATTTCTGCTGCAATCGTTCTGCCAACGTTCAATATGTCTTGGACTGACAAAGCTGATGTCATCACAGCCGCTATGCTTTCTTTACTCCAAATGGTTTTAACCTCATTGTCCATATGATGATATCTTTTGGTCTTTCAGTCTTTTCTTTAATTGTTTGTTTCTTATGTTTTTCATTATTTAAGTTGTGTTACAGGTGCTGGACCATAACCTTTGCATGTAATTATGTTTGGGTACAGCCAGACATGGACTCCCCTCAACATTAGAGAATTTGTTAGGTCTGAATGTATTTGAACAACTCAAATTAATCTCAGTATCTGAGAATAACAAGAGTGGAAGTCTGTTAGAGCTATTGCAATGCCAATAATATGATTGTGTTGCCAGCCACATACAACAGAGTTTGCTGAAACACTGAATAGTTGAATGTTGTGTTGTTTCCAATGTACAGGTTTGGCATACATGAAGAATCAGCTTGACACAATCACACAGGACAAGACTGAGCATCTAAGGCAGCATTCATCTGATGAAGAGGACTTCTTCTCATCACTGACAACCAAACGGTCAGAAGGTACAGGGGAGCTGGATGGGTATCTTGCTGGTCCATTGGACAAAATTGTTTCTGTACATAAAGAAGTTGTCCCTCAAACTCAACACAGGCCTGCCTGCATCTGCCGCCTGTGAGCGTCTTTTTAGCTGTGCTGGACTACTCTTCACTGCAAAGCGAGCCAGGATAGACTCAATTAAATTAGAAAATCAGCTCCTACTGAAACTGAATGGCAAATTCAGAGAGAAGTGAAGTGAGTTAAGTGTTCAATAGGTAGTTCCACAAAAAATATGCCTTTTGAACATTTGTATATCATCTGTGCTGGATCTTATCTTGTTGGTTATTATCTGGTGTTTTATGAAACATTTAGCCTGTCACGCGTTACATGTAAACAACATTACATATAGAGTTGTATATAGAAAAATTACTTTTTTTAATATTCATTTGTTAGTGAAGCTTGCATTCAATTGCCACACCCTTTTCACATGAACTTCCATTCTTGTAAAAGGAGAATAAAAATAACCATCAAAATGGCCTGACTCTCAAGAGAAGACACAAAATGAGGTGGAAACTGAGCTGCACTTCCTAACCTCCTGCCACATGTATGACCATATTAGAGACACATACTGTATTTCCCTCAGATTACACAGATCCACAACGAATTAGAAAACAAACCCAATTTTGATAAACTGACATCTACTGAGTGAAATACCACAGTGTGCCATCACAGTAGCAATATTGTTGACCTGTTGCCACAAGAAAATGGCAACCAGTGAAGAACAAACACCATTGTAAATACAATCCATATTTATGTTTATTTTCCATTTTGTACTTTAACTACTTGCACATCATTACAACACTGTAAATAGACATAATAAACTCAGCAAAAAAAGAAATGTTCCACAGACATGTGACTAACAGAAATGGAATAATGTGTCCCTGAACAAAGGGTGTGGGTCAAAATCAAAAGTAACCGTCAGTATCTGGTGTGGCCACCAGCTGCATTAAGTACTGCAGTCCATCTCCTCCTCATGGACTGCACCAGATTTGCCAGTTCTTGCTGTGAGACGTTACCCCACTCTTCCATCAAGGCACCTGCAAGTTCCCGGACATTTCTGGGGGGAATGGCCTTAGCCCTCACCCTCTGATCCAACAGGTCCCAGACGTGCTCAATGGGATTGAGATCCGGGCTCTTTGCTGGCCATGGCAGAACACTGACATTCCTGTCTTGCAGGAAATCATGCACAGAATGAGCAGTATGGCTGGAGGCATTGTCATGCTGGAGGGTCATGTCAGGATGAGCCTGCAGGAAGGGTACCACATGAAGGAGGAGGATGTCTTCCCTGTAACTCACAGCATTGAGATTGCCTGTAATGACAACAAGCTCAGTCCGATGATGCTGTGACACACCGCCCCAGACACCCATCCATTGGGGTGGCAGGGTAGCCTAGTGGTTAGAGCGTTGGAAAGGTTGCATGTTCAAATCCCCAAGCTGACAAGGTACAAATCTGTCGTTCTGCCCCTGAACAGGCAGTTAACCCACTGTTCCTAGGCCGTCATTGAAAATAAGAATTTGTTCTTTTAACTGACTTGCCTAGTTAAATTTTAAAAAATAGACGAAGACGGACCCTCCACCTCCAAATCGATCCCGCTCCAGAGTAGAGGTAGACCGATTATGATTTTTCAATGCCAATACCGATTATTGGAGGACAAAAAAAGCCAATACTGATTAACCGGACGATTTTTATTTTTTTAAAATATATATATTTATACACACACATTATTGTAATAATGACAATTGCAACAATACTGAATGAACAATGAACACTTTTATTTTAACTTAATATAATACATATCATGGGCTTTTGGATGGGTGTTCTTAAGGTGATTCCACAGGTTGGTGGTATTTTTTGATTTAGCCGTTGCTGACCCCATGCTTACATCTTTATCACAAATAAGACACCTTGCTTTCCCTGGTGCCAATTCCATGTAATAGTCCCACACTGGTGCTCTGCTTTTCTCTGCCATCTGTAAAACACACACACAGCTCTTAAGTGACAATGATACTGAGTCTGCTTAGGAGACAAATACTCTCAACCTTTTGAATAAAAATAGAGTTTAAGTTACCTGTGATGAATGTTGAAAACAAAAACTGTAATTTCTATATGCAGGAAATCCTATTTTAATAATGGGCATGGTAAGAATTGACTACCAAAGTGCGAGTCATAATTCCATGACAGCTTCTAGCAAAATCTGAAAAGCGGTTCCTTCATTCATTTATTCCATAGGATATTTTTAGATTCACTTACAATAAGGTCTGTGTTTCGTGTAGACTTACACCACCGTGCCAATTTTATGACTGTGTACATATGCATAGGACAAGGTAACTCTGATCAATATTGGCTAAATATAAGCGAAGATAAAAAAATAAAAAAAAATTGTAGAGTGGATTTATGAAAATGGGTTGACAAATGTTACCTTATCCTAGTGAGATTTACACGGGTACCAAAACGCCGAGGTGGCCTGCACGAAACAGACCTTATTTGAAGTAGATCAAGACATTCTCCATGGAAGACATGAACGGTAAAATAATGAAGAAACCCCTTTCAAATTCAGCCGCAAGTTATTACAGGAATTATAACGCGTCGACTATTTCTCTCTAAACCATATACCTTTGACTATTACGAGCCTGCTGCGGCCTACCACCCCTCAGTCAGACTGTCAAATATCAATATCTATCAAATATCAAATCATAGACTTAACTATAATAAACACACAGAAATACGAGCCTTAGGTCAAATCCGGAAACTATCACCTCGAAAACAAAACGTTTATTCCGTTCCGTATTTTATCTAACGGGTGGCATCCATGAGTCTAAATATTCCTGTTACATTGTACAACCTTCAACGTTATGTCATAATTACGTAAAATTCTGGCAATTTAGTTCGTAAAGAGCCAGGCGGCCCAAACTGTTGCATATACCCTGACTTTGTGTGCAATGAACGCTAGAGAAGTGACACAATTCCACCTGGTTAATATTGCCTGCTAACCTGGATTTATTTTAGCTAAATATGCAGGTTTAAAAATATATACTTGTGTATTGGTTTTAAGAAAGGCATTGATGTTTATGGTTAAGTACACATTGGAACAACGACAGTCGTTGATTGATTGTTTTTTATAAGAGAAGTTTAATACTAGCTAGCAACTTACCTTGGCTTACTGCATTCGTGTAACTGGCAGGCTCCTTGTGGAGTGCAATGTAATCAGGTGGTTAGAGCGTTGGACTAGTTAACTGTAAGGTTGCAAGATTGGATCCCCTGAGCTGACAAGGTGAAAATCTGTCTTTCTGGCCCTGAACGAAGCAGTTAACCCACCGTTCCTAGGCCGTCATTGAAAATAAGAATGTGTTCTTAACTGACTTGCCTAGTTGATAAAAAAGGTAGGGTTAGGGTTAGTTATTGTTATGAATACTTGAAATCGGCCCTAATTAATCGGTCGACCTCTAGTCTGTAAGCTGTTAGTGTCTTAACGACCGTTCTGAGAGTGCAATGTTTACTGTTCATTTTTGTTTATTTCACTTTGTTTATTATCTACTTCACTTGCTTTGGCAATGTTAACATATGTTTCCCATGCCAATAAAGCCCTTAAATTGAATTGAAATTGAATTGAGAGAGAAGGAAAGAGAGCGAGTGAGAGAGAAAGGGGGAGGTGAGAGAGGGAGAGCCTCAGACAGAGAGATATTGTAGAAAGAGGGAGAAAGTCCCCAGCCCAGAGAGGCTGAGTGCTGTAGGATAGTGTCCATGTCGGCAGAGGAACTGTCTGTTGGCAGCCATAACTCCTGGCAAACGAGCCTTTTGATCCCTCGCCTCCTACGCCCTTTATGGGTGCTTGGGGAGACAATGGGGCGATGCAGACCCACTCCTCACCCCTCCTTCGCACGCATACACACACACACACACAGCTGGATCATAGTGGCATGGGAGTCCCCATAAAGCCAAGGTTAATACTTATTTCTGTCCATCCATCACCAGGGAACAGAGAGGGAGGGGGGATCACTCTGTTCACTTAGTGCAATGATAGACCGCTCTCAGCCGCGTGTGTGTGTGTGTGTGTGTGTGTGTGTGTGTGTGTGTGTGTGTGTGTGTGTGTGTGTGTGTGTGTGTGTGTGTGTGTGTGTGTGTGTGTGTGTGTGTGTGTGTGTGTGTGTGTGTGTGTGTGTGTGTGTGTGTGTGTGTGTGTATAACAGTGTGAAAAGGCCAAATATTGCATATTTTCTGATAGTTTCCAAATGAGGGGAGATCTGTCTTTCACTCAACGAGAAGTCATTAGTCAAACAGAGAGGTCAGTAGCCATGGTGACAATGACATGGTCAGAGATATTTGATTTGACAGAGATGACTGACCGGTGTGTGTGTGCGTGCATTTGAGAACAAATTCTGATCCTGTCAGAATCACATTGCCATCCATATTCAGATGAGTTCTGTCTCATGGACACAGCCTCATGTATTCAACTATGATTACTACAAGTTTGGATTGGTAACTAAGTCTAGCCAGCTATCTAAAATATTTTAGTTGACATGGGCTAAATGAGTGACTGACATAACAAAATAAAAAACTGCTGATGCACAACCAAATGCTAAATTCCACCTATTCTAACATTATCACGCCCTGACCGTAGAGGGCTTTTTATGCCTCTATCTTGGTTTGGTCAGGGTGTGATTTGGGTGGGCATTCTATGTTTTGTATTTCTTTGTTTTGGCCAGGTATGGTTCTCAATCAGGGACAGCTGTCTATCGTTGTCTCTGATTGGGAACCATACTTAGGTAGCTTTTTCCCACATGGGTTTTGTGGGTAGTTATTTTCTGTTTAGTGTTTGCACCTTTCGGGACTGTTTCGGTTTAATTTATTCTCTTGTTATTTTGTATTAGTGTTCAGTTCAATAAACAAACATGAACACTTACCACGCTGCACTTTGATCCGACTACTCTTCCTCATCCGACGACGAAAGTCGTTACAAACATAACAGTACGCTGAGACCCCGACTGAGTTCCAAAAAAGAAATGCAGAAATACACAAATTAATTGATCCATCGGCCTACAAAAAGGGGGCCGCCAGTTGCCCATCCCTGGTTTAGATACATGCGTCATGAAACCTCTAAAACACAACATTTATTATACTTAGTGAAAATCAGTTTTTTGGACCCAACTTGCTTACCACTTTTTCCATGTGGTTTCTTCCTTCAGACTCCATGAAATGATGACTTCTTCCTAAATATTTGGTCAAATTATTACTTTTTTATATGGTGGCCCAACTTACCCCTTTGGCTCAATTTACCCCACTCACCTATGTAACAGCCCACACACATTAAATATACACATTATATGAAATGGCTTCGTCCTTATTTCGTCACTACATATCTGGAATGTTTGATGGTTTCTCCTCTTAGAGATGTTCCATATTGAAGAGCAGGAGAGGAGAGTGAGTGGTGTACCAATTGTTATAAATCCATTTGAATTCACTTTTTGACAGAACCGCTTTTGAGTTGAAAACAACTTTCCATACATATTTTCCCATTGTAGAAGTGCCTAGAAAGTGACTTTTTGGACCTGAATGCCAAAACATTCAAGACATAAAGGTGCTCAAAGTTGACCCATTTTACATACCCCACCATACCATGAGACATCCATGTCTTCATCACTGAAAAAGATAAACAGCTAAGATTGATATCATTTCAAAGCTTCAAACTATTTTATTATTTACGTTGCAAATTTTATAGATTAATAGATTATAGATTATAGATATATATATATTTAATAAAAATGATGTTACTTTTTAACCTTTTTAACTTCAATTATCTAAAAATGCCTCAAATCCCCCCCCAAAAATTATTCCATATTCACATATGTTGTAGCTTAGACCCTATTTTACATCATATAAGGTAGGGATTTCGCTACACCCGTAATAACAACTGCTAAACACGTGTATGTGACCAATATATTTTGATTTGAATTTGGATGGGTAGCTCATGATTAATTTCCATCTTTTTTTGTCCCCCACCCCCATCAAAGTTGTTCATCCCTAATCGAAGATTTTTCGGGTTGTGCCTTCCATCGGTTGAGACACACCATGCTATTTAATGGGCTAGGTCTCCCACTAGTGTTCCACTACGACAACAGCCGGTGAAATTGCAGAGCGCGAAATTCAAAATACAAAAATAGTAATTTTAAACATTCACAAAAATACAAGTGTCATACATAATTATTTAGCTTAGAATCTTGGTAATCGAACTGCTTTGTCCAATTTACAATAGGCTTTACGGCGAAAGCATAGCATTTGATTGTCTGAGGACAGTGCCCCGCATACACCAGCATTAAAAACATTTTTCAAAGGTGTCACAAAAATCAGAAATAGCTATAAAATAAATCACTTACCTTTTGAAGATCTTCCTCTGTTTGCAATCCCAAGGGTCCCAGCTACACAACAAATGGTCGTTTTGTTCGATAAAGTCCTTTTTTATCTCCCAAAAAAAGTCAGTTTAGTTGGCGCATTTGCTTCAGTAATCCACCGTTCCACTCGTTCAACATGCAGATAAAGGAATCCCAAAAGTTACTAGTAAACTTCGTCCAAACAAGTCAAACAACGTTTCTAATCAATCCTCAGGTACCCTAATATGTAAATAAATTATACAATTTAAGACGAAATGTAGTATGTTCAATACCGGAGATAAATAACGAAGTGCGCACCCTCATTCATGCGCGCCACAAGACTAGAGTCCTAATGAGGGACACCTTTAAAAACTACAACTACAAAAAACAAGCTTGAAAACTTTTATGAAGACTTTTGACATCCAGTGGAAACCATAGTACTGCAATCTGGGCGCTTTTTGGTTGGAAATCCAATGTACTAAGATGGTAATACAATTTTAATTTAAACTTTCAAATGGTACCACAAAGATGGACTTGAATGGGAATATCAAATCAAACTTTATTTGCCAGATGCGCCGAATACAACAAGTGTAGACTTTACCGTGAAATGCTTACTTACAAGACCTTAACCAACAGTGCAATTCAAGAAGAAGACAATATTTACCAAGTAGGCTAAAATAATCTGTATATGTAGGTGGGGGTGACATGACTATGCATAGGTAACAAACAAACTGTGAGTAGCAGCAGTGTACAAGGGGCTTGGGGGCTTGGGGGTAGAAGCTGTTGAGGAGTCTTTTGGTCCTAGACTTGGTGTTTCGGCCCGCCTTTTCCTGTAGTCCACGATCAGCTCCTTTGTCTTGCTCACATTGAGGTAGAGGTTGTTGTCCTGGCAACACACTGCCAGTTCTCTGACCTCCTCCCTATAGGCCATCTCATCGTTGTTGGTGACACTGTTGTGTCGTCAGCAAACTTAATGATGGTGTTGGAGTCGTGTTTGGCCACGCAGTCGTGGATGAAAAGGGGAATACAGGAGGGGACTAAGTACACACCCCTGAGGGGCCACAGTGCTAAGGATCAGCGTGGCAGACGTGTTGTTGCCTACTCTTACCACCTGGGGCGGCCCATCAGAAAGTCCAGGATCCAGTTGCAGTGGGAGGTCTTAGACCAAGAGTCCTTACCTTAGTGATGAGTTTTGTGGGCACTATGGTGTTCAACACTGAGCTGTAGTCGATGAACAGCATTCTCACATAGGTGTTGCTTTTGTCCAGGTGAGAAAGGGCGGTGTGGAGTGTGTTGTAGCAGTATCAGAATTAGTTAGGTAACATTGAAAAATAAGATGTTTTATCTACTTTCATAAATATGCTTATGTGGGAAAAAACACTTGGGCCCAGAGAGGGGAGAGGTCAGGATTGTCTTCATATGTGAGGGTATCTGTTAAACCATGTGAAGGGCTCCACTATGTCTGTACTCCAGTCATTCCCTCATTTTCCCATTGGGGGGAAGAGTATGGCAGTTTCTGGAACGATTGTATGTCCCCTCTGATGTTGAAACTTGTCTTTCATATTATATGACCTAGAGGCTCACTCCTCTCAGGGAGCTTGTCCAGGGGTGGGTTGTATTTGAGATGGGAGTATCTAGAATTGACAATTGATATATGCCATTGGATGAGGTAATGTTTTGGTAATAGGAAGTACCAAGAACGAGAAGTAGAACCTTGTCTTAGAGAGCAAACTGAACGATAATTTATAGCTAATGCTATCTGGCTATGGGATACTCCTCTCTCAAGTAAAAGTCTTTCTTTGTGAACAGTTCCTAAGATCTGTGGTTTGTCATGTCGATTAGGGGGTGGAGGTGGATCTTTGCTATAAAAGATCTCAGTTGCCATTGTTGCAACTCAGAAGTAATTTATAGACACTGAATTGATCTGAGAGTCAAAGGGCTATGGTGAAGCGCATATTATTAAAAGATGAAGTTTAAAGTATAACTGACTTGTGTGTGGTTTGTAAACTCTCCTTTCACTTAGTAATACAGGACATTACCACGACAAGTGGGATTGAGATTGCGTCATCTGTGGATTTGTAGGGGCGGTATGCGAATTGGAGTGGGTCTAGGGTTTCTGGGAGGATGCTGTTGATGTGAGCCATGACCAGCCTTTCAAAGCACTTCATGGCTACCGATGTGAGTGCCACGGGGCAGTAATCATTTAGGCAGGTTACCTTCGCTTCCTTGGGCACAGGGACTATGGTGGTCTGCTTGAAACATGTCGATATATCAGACTCGGTCAGGGAGAGGTTGAAAATGTCAGTGAAGACACTTAACAGTTGGTTCGTGCATGCTTTGAGTACATGTCCTGGTGAATGCTTTGTGAATGATGACCTGTTTAAAGGTTTTGTTCACATCAGCTACCGAGAGCGTTATCACACAGTCATCCAGAACAGCTGGTGCTCTCGTGCATGCTTCAGTGTTGCTTGCCTCAAAGCGAGCATAAAAGGCATTTAGCTCGTCTGGTAGGCTCGCGTCACTGGGCAGCTCGCGTCTGGGTTTCCCTTTGTGGTCCATAATAGTTTTCAAGCCCTGCCAAATCCGACGAGAGTCAGAGCCAGTGTAGTAGATTTCAATCTTAATCCTGTATTGATGCTTTGCTTGTTTGATGGTTCGTCTGAGGGCATAGCGGGATTTCTTATAAGCGTCCGGATTAGTGTCCCGCTCCTTGAAAATGGCAGCTCTAAACTTTAGCTCGATACAGATGTTGCCTGTAATCCATGTACGTACAGTCACTGAGAAGACGACGTCATCAATGCACTTACTGATGAAGCTGATGACTGAGGTGGTGTATTCCTCAATGCCATTGGATGAATCCCGGAACATAATCCAGTCTGTGCTAGCAAAACAGTCCTATAGTGTAGCATCTGCACCATCTGACCACTTCCGTATTGAGCAAGTCACTGGTACTTCCTGCTTTAGTTTTTGCTTGTAAGCAGGAATCAGGAGGATAGAATTGTAATCAGATTTGATAAATGGAGGGCAGGGGAGAGCTTTGTATGCATCTCTGTCTGTGGAGTAAAGGTGATCTAGGATTTCTTTTCCCCTGGTTGCACATGTGACATGCTGGTAAAAATTTGGTAAAACTGATTTAAGTTTAACTGCATTAAAGTCCCCGGCCACTAGGGGTACCGCTTCTGGGTGAGCATTTTCTTCTTTGCTTATGGCCCTATAGCGTTGGTTGAGAGCAGTCTTTGTGCCAGCTTTGCTTTGGGGTGGATAATAGACGGCTTTGAATAATACAGATGAGAACTGTCTTGGTAGATCGTGTGGTCGACAGCTTATCATAAGTTACTCTACCTCAGGTGAGCAATACCTAGAGACTTCTTTAATATTAGACAGTGTGCACTAGCTGTTATTGACAAATAGATACACACCACCCACCCTTCGTCGTACCAGAGGTAGCGTCTCTGTTCTGCCGGTGCATGGAAAATCACACCAGCCTTATATTGTCAGTTTCTTTGTTCAGCCACGTCCCGGTGACGTTACAGTTTTTAATGTCACGTTGGTAGGATAATCTTAATAGTAGGTCATCAATTTTATTTTCTAACGATTGCACATTAGCAAGATTGGATTGGAAGGCATTGGGAGTTTACTCGCTCGCCTACGGATTCTCAGAAGGATCCCCGATCTGTGTCTCCTTTTCCGGCGTTTTTTCTTCACGCAAAAGGCGTGGATATGGGCCTGTTTCTGTGAAAGCAGGATATCCTTCTCGTCCGACTCTGTAAAGGAAAAAGTTTCTTCCAGTCCGCTGTGAGTAAATCGTTTTTCTGATGACCAGAAGTTATTTTCGGTCATAAGAGACGGTAGCAGCAACATTATGTACACAATACGTTTTGAAATTAAGTTACACAAAACGCATTAAAAAAAATCTAATTGCACAATTGGTTGGGAGAAACGTCAGCCATGTTCTTCTGCGCCATCTTGTGTTGTTTTCAATTATACTGCCAAGCCTCTGTCGTGTCTTTGGCTATGCCGGATTAAGTAATATGACATGCTATTCTATAAAATCATTTCTCTGTAATTAATATTACCTGATTAAGCTAATCAGGTAGATAATTAACTAGAATGTCGGGGCACCACTAAATTATGTTTATAGAGCTGTTATCTTCTGAATGAACTCTTAAAGACCTAGTAATCTTTTACATCAGTAGCAGTCAATATTTAATCAAGTCTCATCTGAAAGTTGTAAATTCTTGGTTGTCTTCACGAACCCTGGCTAACAAGTTGAATCAGCAATACAACATTTGGTTTAATTATTTATTTACTAAATACCTAAATAATCACACAGAATTACATCTACACAGAATTGATCATACGTTGATTACAAATTATGTCATAAAAAAACTTCCCTGGTGGACAGAGCCAACATGACGGCTGGATACACAAAGGAAAGGGGGTTGGGTTTGAATGAAAGAGCGGGAAGACTGAGGAACAAATGGAGAAGCTAGGTCTCTATCGGGCCGTAGGCAGCTACTCTATCGTAAATACAGAGTCTTATGCATTCTAAATAACCTCCCATTTGGAAAAGGAAAATGCAAAAAATATTTACTTTGAGCTGCGCTTCGATCGGTTGGTTGTAGATGGGATGCCGGGTTGTCCAGCATGGAGCACTGGTCCTCTGAAGACTTTCTAGTGGTGAACTGGAGCGTGGTAGAATGGATACTCTGTCCGTCCTCTCCTAGCCCACGTTTAGCAGGCGGAGTGGGTAGCACTTATTTAGTGAATAAGAGTTCAAAGTTCATACCAAGTTGCTATACTTTAAGCTCGTGCTATATTCTGGCTGGTATAGTCGAAATTCATCTTTTCGGCATGTAGGTCGTCACCTTCACATTGAAATTCGATGCCAATTTTGTTAGGTTCTTGCTGATGTTGGCTTAGTTCTGTAGGTGGTCTTTGTCCTTTCAACTTGGGGACTGCCAGTCTGCACGTCCTTGGAACAGAAAGTTATATTTTCGTCAAGGGGCTTATATAGGATTGGGAGAGAGGGCCGTGTTTCATAGTTTACAACCACTGTCTGTTCACATGGGCGGGGCCCCATGGCTTCCACAGGGTGTGAACAGTCTTTAGACATAGTTTCAGGCTTTTATTCTGAAAAATGAGCGATAATGATCGCATCGCGTCAGTGGGTAGCTACGTGTCCCCAGATTTGTTCATGCGCACGACACAGGAACGAGACCTTTTTTCTCTCTCCCCTATTAATAAGGCTACCTTCCGGTTGAAATATGATTGATTATTTATTGTACAACCAACCTGAGGATTGATTATAAAATACGTTTGACATGTTTCCACGAACTTTACGGATACTCTTTGGATTTTCGTCTGCACGTCGTGACCTGCACAAGCCTGTGGATTACTCAACAAAACGCACCAACCAAATGAAGGTTTTTGGATATAAAAATAATCTTTATCGAATTAAACAAACATTTATTGTGTAACTGGAAGTCTCGTGAGTGCAAACATCCGAAGATCATCAAAGGTAAGCAATTAATTGTATTGCTTTTCTGACTTTTGTGACCAATGTACTTTGCTGCAAGCTGTTTGTAATGTTTTGTCTACTGAGAGCTATCCTCACATAAACGCTTGGTTTGCTTTCGCTGTAAAGCTTTTTTGAAATCTGACACGCCAGGTGGATTAACAACAAGCTAAGCTTTGTTTTGGTATATTGCACTTGTGATTTCATGAAATTTTTAGTAATTTAATTAGAATTTGGCGCTCTGCAATTCAGCGGGTGCTGACGAACATGATCCCACTAAAGGGATCGGTGCGTTAAATACCAACACATATTTTCAACTGGTTGGATTACCGAAATATGGTTCCTTTCCCCACCCTTTTGGTGTTATAAGACTCTCTCTATGTTAACAGAGGACTTTCCAAGAGTCACTCTGTAGAGTAGGGAGAAAAGGGGAAAGGTATTTATGGGGGTCATATACCTCCCCCCATCAGGCCAGCATCATGACATCTCCATTGAAATCATAGAAAAATAGATAATAGAATAGACATGACAATTTAAGTTGACATTTGAAGGTGTGTTTACGTATTTTATTTTTAAGAAGTAAAAAAAAAAGTTTGACAACACAGTAAACTTTGAAATTCTATCAAATTCAGCTGTTTATCTTTTCCAGTGGTATGGTGGGCATGTAAAATTGATAAACTTTGAGCACCTTTATTTCCTGAATTATTTTGGCATTCAGGTCTAAAGAGTCACGTTCTCACCGTTTCTTCCATGGGCAAACATGTATGGAAACTTTTGTTTAAATCAAAAGTGATGCTCTCAAAAAGTGATTGAATTCAAAATATTTGACACTAATGACTAGCTGAGTGTATTGCTGTATGGATGAATGTATCAATCTGGTAAAATTGTATTTTCTACCCAGTACCACCAGGTACTAGTGCATCAACGCTGGGACCCATAGTGCATCAACGCTGGGACCCAGAGACTGAACAACAGCTTCTATCTCAAGGCCATCAGACTGTTAAACAGCCATCACTAACATAAAGCGGCTGCTGCCAACATACTGACTCAAATCTCTGGCCACTTTTAATACATTTAAAAAGTGGATTTAATAAAGGTATCACTAGTCACTTTAAATAACTCCACTTTAATAATGTCTACATACCCTACATTACTCATCTCATATGTATAGACTGTACTCTATACCATCTATTGCATCTTGCCTATGCTGCACGGCCATCGCTCATCCATATATTTATATGTACGCATTCTAATTCATTCCTTTACACTTGTGTATTTAAGGTAGTCGTTGTGAATTTGTTAGATTACGCCTTATCTCAGCTCACTGGTCACCATAGCAGGACCCACTCGTAGCACGCGCTCCAGCAGGTATATCTCACTGGTCACCCCCAAAGCCAATTCCTCCTTTGGTCGTCTTTCCTTCCAGTTCTCTGCTGCCAATGACTGGAACGAACTGCAAAAATCTCTGAAGCTGGAGACTCATATCTCCCTCACTAGCTTTAAGCACCAGCTGTCAGAGCAGCTCACAGATCACTGCACCTGTACATAGCCCATCTGTAAACAGCCCAACTACCTACCTCATCCCCATACAGTATTTATTTTGCTCCTTTGCACCCCAGTATCTCTACTTGCACATTAATCTTCTGCACATCTACCATTCCAGTGTTTAATTGCTATATTGTAATTACTTCGCCACCATGGCCTATTTATTGCCTTAACTCCCTTATCTTACTTCATTTACACTCACTGTACATAGACTTTTTGTTTTCTTTTGTTCTGCTGTATTATTGACTATGTTTTGTTTATTCCATGTGTAACTCTGTGTTGTTGTATGTGTCGAATTGCTATGCTTTATCTTGGCCAGGTTGCAGTTGTAAATGAGAACTTGTTCTCAACTAGCCTACCTGGTTAAATAAAGGTGAGATAAATCAATACAAGATGTTACTGCACTGTCGGAACTAGAAGCACAAGCATTTTGCTACACTCACATTAACATCTGCTAACCATGTGTATGTGACCAGTAACATCTGCTGACCATGTGTATGTGACCAGTAACATCTGCTGACCATGTGTATGTGACCAGTAACATCTGCTGACCATGTGTATGTGACCAGTAACATCTGCTGACCATGTGTATGTGACCAGTAACATCTGCTGACCATGTGTATGTGACCAGTAACATCTGCTGACCATGTGTATGTGACCAGTAACATCTGCTGACCATGTGTATGTGACCAGTAACATCTGCTGACCATGTGTATGTGACCAGTAACATCTGCTGACCATGTGTATGTGACCAATACTTTTAGATTTGATATAAAACCTATGTGGTGACTTGTCACATTTAGACAGGGACCTCCCTCTCCTCCCCTTCTACTCCTCCCTCTCTAGCCCCCAGCCAGTTTCAGCCAGTGATAGGGGAGTGCGGGTGTCCCGGGATGTGTGTGTGTATGTGTGTGCGCGTGTGTCAGAGAGGTTAAATAGTCTGTCTCCCTTTAGTGCATGTTAAAGGCCCAGACAGTCTGTTAGAGCTTTAGCACCAGGTCAATCATAGATGTCCCTTTCTATTAAAGACCAGAGGTGACAGACAGAGAGGGAGGGAGGGTAGGAGGGAGGAAGGTGCGACAGACAGAAGGGGAGGAGGGATAACAGTAGCCTCATATGGTGGGTGGGGAGGGAGGGAGGGAGAAAAAGAGTAGTCTTCCACATTCATGGCCTGTGTCAGCTGGCCTGTGTGTGTGTGATGATGGTGAATCTCTCACCATGATGAATCTATCATGACACCAGCAGTGCCTCTCTCGTTCTCTCTCCCTGACTCTGACTCTGTCTCTCTCTCAACAAAGGATGGCTCCATCATGGCTATATTATGGCTCCATCAGGGCTGTGTCATGTGTCACAGCTAAACCACAGATGCCATGCAGGGTGAGACCATTGTTGACCTCTGTCACCTGTCCCCTCCTCCACTCAGGAGCCATCACTCCCCAGGACTATCGAGCGTGTCTATCTAAATCACCTACAGTGTGTGTGTGTGTGTGTGTGTGTGTGTGGCTACTATGGTAGAGTATTGCAGAATATGGCTGCTGCCAGGAGATACAGGAGAAAATAGCATTACCGTGCTGTGTTGTACCTTTTCAACCATTTTCCATTCCTCACAATCCCTGCATGTCAAACTGAAGACAGATACCTTTAAACAACAGTAATCCATAGGAATGTTTAAGTGTAACGTTTTGAATGTTGGAAGAGCCCCCTATCTTATGTATTTGTGTGTGTGGCTTTTAGATGATCAGGTGTGACGGCTGGCCAGCCGTTGTCCCGTCAGCCTTTTACCGTGACGATTGGAGGTGATCCCTGTCCCCTCTTAGTGTCAGGCCGCGTGACAGGCATCTCTTGGCAACCACCAGAGTGGACAGGACAGAGAGGGTGTGTGAATGTGTGTGTGTGTGTGTCTCAAGTGCAGGACCGTAGTAAAGGTCAGCAGGTCACATGGTTGTAGACTGATTCTAAGGGACACACTGCCACGGCCACTCAGCTGGCCCCACTACACACACACACACACACACACACTTGCCTGGTCTAGCAGGCAAGTGTCTGTCTGTCTGTCAGACAGAAAGGAGAGGATGTGGTGGAGGGAGGAGGAGCCGGACTGCCAGTCCATTTCCTGTGTCTGAGGAAGAGCATTAGACCAACGACAATGTCATGGCCAATCACCTTCACTACTGTCACCTGACAGAGAGAGGAAAGAGCGAGAGAGCTATAGTACGAGAGAGAGAGAGATACAGAACCCTTACCTTTAGATTATTCTTCCCCTCATTCTCCATCTCTGTGAGTCTGACAATGCTCTTTGACCTATTTACACTGTCCTCCCCTCTCCTTCCTTTCTCCTTTCTCCCTCTTTATTTCTCTCCTCCCTCTCTCCTCTCAGCCCCTCTCCTCCCTCTCTCCTCTCAGCCCCTCTCCTCTTCTCTCCTCTCCTCCCTCTGTCCATGCCAGCTCATTGATCTCTGTCAGTATTGAATGTCAGAGACACGTACAAAGATGCTTTTCGCTCCCCATTAATAATTCACACTGGCTGAATCATCAATAATAATTCTCACAGAGCAATCATTCAGCTTTACCACCACTCTCTCTGCCTCTTTCTCTCTCTCTCTCTGTCTCTCTCTCTCTGTCTCTCTCTCTCTGTCTCTCCCTCTCTCTCTCTCTGTCTTCCTCCCCCTCTCTCTCTGTCTTCCTCTCTCTCTCTGTCTTCCTCCCCCTCTCTCTCTCTGTCTTTCTCCCTCTCTCTCTCTCTCTCTGTCTTCCTCTCTCTCTCTCTCTCTCTCTGTCTTCCTCTCTCTCTCTCTCTCTCTCTCTCTCTCTCTGTCTTTCTCTCTCTCTCTCTCTCTCTCTGTCTTCCTCTCTCCCACTCTCCCTCTCCTCACTTGCATTTGTATTTTGTCCAATCTGAACCCGAAATATCAGTATCACCCACTAATGAATGTTATTTTCAGTCGTATTAGTAGGTACCTTGACCACTTACTGTATTGTTCTTCCTGTGAGGATTGGAGACAGTAGACTCCATTGACAAATAGAAGGCTCTGAAATGTTTTTAAAGGCAATCCAAAAAGCCTTTTTATATGTAATCAATTATGTGCTCTTCTCTCTGAGATCCTAACTCAAGCCTTGTCAATCTCTCTTCAAAAATGAATGAGGTGGGAGCATGTCACCGTTCGGCCCATAGTTCAATGAATCTTTTCCCTAATAGATACGGTGGAGAGGAAGAGAAAGATAGAGCGAACCAGCTACTCTTAATGTACATGTAAAACTCTACAGTGGGTCCATGCCAAGTGTAAGTGGTTGAGTGATATTGGCAAATGGAGGGAAGAGGGGACTGATGGGATGGAGAGAGGGAGGGAGAGAAAGCGTCAGATTTAGGCATTTTCTTTAATGTTATAAGAGCTTATTGATATTTGATTTTCGCCCTGGGCCGGCAGTTGCTGAGGCAGCTCCTTTTCCCTCTGTCTTTTACGGGTGAGAGATGTGGTTCTCATCCCACTCAATCCACACTCGGACAATCAGCTGTAAAACCGTCCCATGGGAACGCCGTCCAGGGCAGTGTTCGGGCCTGGAGGTGTGAATGTGTGTGTGTGTGTGGGCTGTGAGCAATGAGAGATGGGTAATTTTGGGTCCAGTTTAAAGTCTCACACTATCTTATACCTGAGAGTATTTCTCCTCCAAAGGAAGCAGTCCCTCTCCTAGGGAAATATGTCTGTGAAGGATCAGAATAAGATATCATCTTATATCAGCAGCTTTAGAGTGATCGTGTGAACTGTGAAAAATGCCTGTGATTGCTCGGTGAGATGGTCTGGAGTGGACAGCTGTGAAGGAGTGGTTCCACCCTCATACAAACCCTGGTCTGTCCCACTCACACAATCCTCTCTGTCTATGATAGAGTACATTCACTGTACACTGCCTACCAATCAGAGAGCTCTAACCCTCTTTGAAAAGGATAGAACACCCAATATAACCTATACAGTCCTCTTACAGTATTCCAACTCTCGCTCCCTCACTCACCCCTCTCTCACACTCTGTCTTTCTCTCTCTCCCACAGACTGGCTGAGAGCTCTCTCTCTGTACTGTAAATAAATATTAGGACTCCTGTTTCTCATTAACCATTGGACATTAGTACTCAGCACAGACCCTCTCCTCCCACCTCTCCTTTCCTCCTCCCCTCTCCTCTCCCCATCCTCTCTTTCCCCTCTCTCCTATCCCATGATACCTTTTATTGAAGCTGCTTGTCAACAACCCTCTCAGGGATCAATCCCTGTTTTCTCAACATCTCCCCAGAGGCTCTACGGAATATCAGGAAGTACATACTGCAACCTCAGTTTTCCCATTCACAGATGTGTTATAATATTGTCATCAAAGAGCACCTTAAAAAGACTTAGGGTTCCCTTAAATGTCCCAGTATTGGTGAGGTTACAGAGAGACTAGTGAGGAGACGCCCATCTTCCCCTCACTGGTAAAGGGCTTAAGTAGGTCAAATGGTTTTGTTCCTGTGTCAAGTCTCACAGTGTCACAGAGTTACTTTTTAAGTGTGCCTTGAATGTCAAAGATACAATTATTATCATAAAAGAAAACAGAAAATAGATTATTTCGATTTGAGTTAAGGAGAAATGGTGTGTGACACTGCTTGCTAAGCTAAAGCGCTCTCCTTCTCTGTCTGTGGCCACAGAGTACTCACTGGAATCTCTGAAATGCTGATTTGCACATTTTAAGAAGGGTTATCTGAAACCACCCAAAGCTGGGACAGTGAAAGGGGCTTGTTTGATCTGCTCTATTCAAGCTGAAATACGATAAATAGACGCAATACATATATATCTGTCTTTTGTTCACTTGTGTGAGTCTATTAATACAGTAGTATAACCCTAAAACCTTCGGGCTATGTGGAGATTGTTGCTTGAAGTACAATAGTAGCCTTCTGCTTCTGTGTGCCCTCAGCTGTGAAGGTAAGGTCAAGCAGAGGTTATAGCCAGGTGCTGTCCATGGTCCTGTTCTTGACCTCTCTAGCCCTCTGGTGTTGTCTGTGATAGAGGTCGACCAATTAATCGGAATGGCCGAATTCAAGTTTTCATAACGAACGGAAATCGGAATTTTTGGACGCCCCGATTTAGCCGATTTTTATTTACTTATTTAATTTGATTTTTTTACAACTTTATTTAACGAGCCAAGTCAGTTAAGAGCACATTCTTATTTTCAATGACGGCCTAAGAACGGTGGGTTAACTGCTTTGTTCAGGGGCAGAACGACAGATTTTTACCTTGTCAGCTCAGGGATTCAATCTTGCAACCTTACGGTTAACTAGTGCAACGCTCTAACCATCTGCCTCACGAGGAGCCTGCCTGTTACGTGAATGCAGTAAGAAGCCAAGGTAAGTTGCTAGCTAGCATTAAACTTATCTTAAAAAACAATCAATCAATCATAATCACTAGTTATAACTACACATGGTTGATGATATTACTAGTTTATCTAGCGTGTCCTGCGTTGCATATAATCGATGCAGTGCGCATTCGCGAAAAAGGACTGTCGTTGCTCCAACGTGTACCTAACCATAAACACCCATGCCTTTCTTAAAATCAATACACAGAAGTATATATTTTTAAACATTCATATTTAGCTTATATTAACCAGGTGAAAATGTGTCACTTCTCATGCGTTCATTGCACGCAGAGTCAGGGTATATGCAACAGTTTGGGCTGCCTGGCTCATTGCGAACTAATTTGCCCGAATTTTACGTAATTATGACATAACATTGACGGTTGTGCAATGTAACAGCAATATTTAGACTTAGGGATGCCATCCGTTAGATAAAATACGGAACGGTTCCATATCTCACTGAAAGAATAAACGTTTTGTTTTCGAAATGATAGTTTCTGGATTCGACCATATTAATGACGTAAGGCTCGTATTTCTGTGTGTTATTATGCTATAATTAAGTCTATGATTTGATAGAGCAGTCTGACTGAGCGATGGTAGGCACCAGCAGGCTCGTAAGCATTCATTCAAACAGCACTTTTGTGCGTTTTGCCAGCAGCTCTTCGCAATGCTTCAAGCATTGCGCTGTTTATGACTTCAAGCCTATCAACTCCCGAGATTAGGCTGGTGGAACCGATGTGAAATGGCTAGCTAGGTAGCGGGGTATGCGCTAATAGCGTTTCAAACGTCACTCACTCTGAGACTTGGAGTAGTTGTTCCCCTTGCTCTGCATGGGTAACGCTGCTTTGAGGGTGGCTGTTGTCGATGTGTTGCTGGTTCGAGCCCATGTAGCGGCGAGGAGAGGGATGGAAACTATACTGTTACACTGGCAATACTAAAGTGCCTATAAGAACATCCAATAGTCAAAGGTATATGAAATACAAATCGTATAGAGAGAAATAGTCCTATATTTCCTATAATAACTACAACCTAAAACTTCTTACCTGGGAATATTGAAGACTCATGTTAAAAGGAACCACCAGCTTTCATTTGTTCTCATGTTCCGAGCAAGGAACTTAAACGGTAGCTTTTTTACATGGCACATATTGCACTTCTACTTTCATCTCCAACACTTTGTTTTTGCATTATTTAAACCAAATTGAACATGTTTCATTATTTATTTGAGGCTAAATTGATTTTATTGATGTATTATATTAAGTTAAAATAAGTGTTCATTCAGTATTGTTGTAATTGTCATTATTACAAATCAATTTTTAAAAATCGGCTGATTAATCGGTATCGGCCTTTTTTGGTCCTCCAATAATCGGTATCGGCGTTGAAAAATCATAATCGGTCGAGCTCTAGCCTGTTATAATGGTCTCTCTAGCCCTCTGGTGCTGTCTGTGATAATGGTCTCTCTAGCCCTCTGATGCTGTCTGTGATAATGGTCTCTCTAGCCCTCTGGTGCTGTCTGTGATAATGGTCTCTCTAGCCCTCTGGTGCTATCTGTGATAATGGTCTCTCTAGCCCTCTGGTGCTATCTGTGATAATGGTCTCTCTAGCCCTCTGGTGCTATCTGTGATAATGGTCTCTCTAGCCCTCTGGTGCTGTCTGTGATAATGGTCTCTCTAGCCCTCTGGTGCTGTCTGTGATAATGGTCTCTCTAGCCCTCTGGTGCTGTCTGTGATAATGGTCTCTCTAGCCCTCTGGTGGTGCTGAACGGACAGCAACACTGTCCATTCAATGGTCTGTCTCTTTTCTACTCCCAGGGCCAGGGCCAGCTCCAGGGCCAGCTCCAGGGCCAGCTCCAGGGCCTACACACTGCTACTTCTTCACTACTAAGTTGCCAATATTAATCTGATCCAGATTGATTGATCTGGTTACCATTTGACTTTACTAATTAAGTATATTATGATTAGATGCTAAAGACAAGTGAAATGAAATCTATTCCAAACACAGTCAAATGAAGCTATTGATGGCATAGATCCTCCAGCTCATTGATTAGAGCAGAGGTGTACTACCGTGCCCTTGTTCCACTGTATAGGTACTGAGCCTGTAGTTATTCAAATACCTCAAGCTGTTGTACATGTGATAATATACTGTAAGGATTTCTTCTTATCGAGAAACGATTGACTACTATGGTGCTCCTTTATTGAAAGCAGTTGTTAACCAATCAACATTGTTCATGTCATGATAAAAGGTTGAGCAATGGTTTTGTAATTGATGACAGTAACTATGGTTGTGCACAAATCCTCTGGCGTAAATGTTATTGTTATTTCCCTATGAAGATGTTGCATTCTTGGCTGTCCCTGACATCACCCTCCCAGTGTTGGTAGTAAGGCCTGCCATATTTCCATGACCCCTGGGGCTATCGATCGCCCCCCCATCCACCCCTCGCCCTCCAGACAGTGGCAAAGCATAGCCTGCCAGAGACCCACTGAAGCCCACAGTTAAGGGATATTTAACACCTAACCTAAGAGGACACACTCACCTGTGTGTCTGTGTGTGTATGGATTGACTATGTGTCTTCATGTGTGTGTATGGATTGACTATGTGTCTTCATGTGTGTGTTCATACCTTTGCCTTCTACTTGTGGCATATTAGACACCATGTGAAGGAGGATAATACGTGTGTGTGTGTGTGTGTGTGTGTGTGTGTGTGTGTGTGTGTGTGTGTGTGTGTGTGTGTGTGTGTGTGTGTGTGTGTGTGTGTGTGTGTGTGTGTGTGTGTGTGTGTGTGTGTGTGTGTGTGTGTGTGTGTGTGTGTGTGTGTGTGTGTGTGTGTGTGTGTGTGTGTGTGTGTGTGTGTGTGTGTGTGTGTGTGTGCATACCATATATGAGGGCGTGGGTAATGAATATCCAACACCTAAGAGGACAGGTTCACCTGAGGCGGCTGGGGCTGACTTTCACTTCCTGTCCTTGTCGACAGATAGCTGTTTTATATTCCAGGAGGAAGTGGCCAATCAGAATACAGTGTGCTGCTCAGCCACTAAGCCCAGAGTGAAACCAGAGAGAGTCTTTGCACTGCCACGCAACGGTTGTGTCGGCACAAAATCAGCCTCCGAATAAATGAATAATGAGAGAGATGACGAGACAGTGTTATCTCTTGTTTTATTGAAACAGCTGGAGAGCTGAAAGGGAGATAAGTGCTGTGGACACACACACACACACTATAATAGTGTAAAAAAAAATAGAGTTACCTGGTGTCCTCACAGCTATGTCACTGACAGTACTGTAGTCTAATAGATATCTGACATGTATATACTGTAGGCAGGGACAGGGTGGAAACAGAAGGATGCCTAAGGCCACTGGGCTCCATACTTCCACAGCAACCCCCCCACCCCCAAAAAGCACAGGCTCCATAACTTTTCCATAACTGTAAAAATAGAAATGCCTGTGTGGAGTTCCCATATCCAGGTTTCAGCGGAAGATGAAGCTAGGTTGAATGAGCTGTATCCCTGAAAACTGGATGGACACTGTGGTTGGCAACTCCGCTAAGCCTACGGCCTACCAGAGTTTGATTCAGATGGTTGTGGTTGTATGGCAGGCTTCGTACCTCATTGTTATGACCCTGTAATACTGCCTTTCCTCTTCTCACACCACAAGTAGGCCTGTGGGATGGGAGGATATAGAGGTTCTGAGGCAATGAATTAAAGACTCGCGTTTATTTGATCCATAATTGATAGTCTTTATGTGAGCCGGTTTGTGACTGGAGAGCGGAGAAAGCGGGAGTCTGATCTCCCTGTTCTAGATAATAACAAACCCATCTATCTCCTTGCATGCACACCATGACGGCTGTGTGACCGCAGGTTTGATAGAGGCGAGCGCACCAACTGCCTCGCTTCCTTCTCTTGATGTTTCTCCTCTTTTCCGTTTTAATGAGCGTCAGAACAGTTTTTTTTAAAGACGAAGAGAGAGGGGGAACAGCAAAACAACAAGAAAGCAAAACCAAAAGAACAAGCATTTCTGATAAAGTGCTTACGGAGCGTTTATGCGGAGTTGTGCAGACAGCGGTTTAGCGCTGATGTAGGGCACCAGCGCACGAGGAGAAGCGCGAGGGGGTACCTCATTGATTAGGAGAGGGGGAAGAGATGGAGAGGAAAAGACAGTCAGAGACAACAGAGATGGGGTCGGGTGAGACAAGAACTTCATAGGCTACAAAGATGTTGATCCCCAATGCAGTAATCTATTTTGCCTCAAATTAAGTTACATACTTGAAGTTTATATATAAGCATGCTGGCAGCAATTGATTAATGAATAGTTAGGCTAATAACCTAACCGTTTACACATTGCAATAGTCCATGGACTCATATGTTTGAAAATCAATGTTTTGTCATAAAATAATAAGGTACTCGATCATGAAATGCTTTGATTCTCACCTTGCACTTCTGGATTCTATGTTCTCCCTGTCTTTGCCTGTCACTCTGATGCATTCCTTTATTTGGCTCTGCAGCAGCACGGCACCCAGCCAGGAGACTGGTTTTCTCCCTCTCCGGTGATAAACGGGACATCTCACTGGCCTGTCACAACGGCGTTGTCTCTTCATTAAACTCCTGTCATTGTGGGAAAATAACTCCTCGAGTCTCCATCTTCAACGGCTACAAAGACGGCTGAAGAGTTCGATTTTTTTCCGTTCGTGAAGAAAGAGAAAAATAAAAAAGCAGACAAACAAAAGAGTAGAGGCCTATTCTACAAGCAGAGTATTTAGTCTCCTCAAAAGAGTAGAGGCCTATTCTACAAGCAGAGTATTTAGTCTCCTCAAAAGAGTAGAGGCCTATTCTACAAGCAGAGTATTTAGTCTCCTCAAAAGAGTAGAGGCCTATTCTACAAGCAGAGTATTTAGTCTCCTCAAAAGAGTAGAGGCCTATTCTACAAGCAGAGTATTTAGTCTCCTCAAAAGAGTAGAGGCCTATTCTACAAGCAGAGTATTTAGTCTCCTCAAAAGAGTAGAGGCCTATTCTACAAGCAGAGTATTTAGTCTCCTCAAAAGAGATGATTTGGTGTTAATAATATAGGAGGGCTTGTTATGGTGCTCAGTTCTTTGAAGACGGATGTCGGTAAGTAGGCAGGCCTAGGTGCTATCTGGATATATTGGATATATTTAGGCCTTTTAATGACTGGAGGCAGTAGCTAACTAAACCTGTAAACCAATAAGGCCAGTGAAGCTTCTTCTTTTAACAAATATGATATGAGAAACCCTCACATCAATTGTCAAGTTGTGTTTGTGAGGGAGTTGAATCATTTACAAAATGCCAATGAAAAGAATGAAGAAAAAAATAATATTATTTCCATAAACAAAGGGATGTAAGTAACTCCACATCTCTTCTCATCCCCCTACTTGTCCCCTCCTATCTCCTCATCTATGTCCCTCCTTTCTTCTCTCTTCCACCTGTCTTTGCCGTTCAGACACAACCACTGGTGACAGTTGGAGATGGCAGTGTGCTCTGTGCTCTGACTAGTAGTTCTCTCTGCGTTTGGGGACAGGGGGACGTTGGGCAATTGTGACAAGCGCTGTCCTGCCCCTGCCTCGCCATGTCTCCTTGGTTACAGCGTGTCTATGCTGACTGTCCCCCCCTGTGAGTGTGTGTCAGGCAGGACAGACAAGCCTCAGCCAAATGGGGCAGGAAGAATCAGGTCCCCAACACCTGCCTGCTACCTGACAGACATTACTACACGCTCTCCTGTCCTCTCTCTTGTCATACATGTCACAGAGCAGGGACATGTCACCGTGGCTATATGAGCAGAGCAGGCCAAATAGGGACATAGAGATGGTTTAGGCTTATTCACTTACCAGTATCCCCCCCCCAAGTATTTAGCTAGAGAGGCTCCCAAGACGAGAACTTAGAGGAGAGGAATATCATAAACCAGGGATAGTAAATGAACCACCAGAGCCTTATTAAATATAAAAATATAGAAACCATCAGAGCCACCACATTCTCACCAGAGCACCATTAAATAAATAACAGAATAAAAACGTTAAGTGCCATAATCACCACGGGTCTATTAAATATGAAATGAAAATGTCAGCGCTATCTCCTCCCCTAGCTTGTGTGTGTATCCTCTATCAGCATGGCCAGGCAGGGCTGTAAAGGACTTGTTTGTCTGCCACTACTTTATTTTACTGGATGGTTTTTACTATCACAAACTCCTCAATCACAAACGGTATCTTAATGATAAAGGCTAATTCATTCAACTGCAAACCATCTGGGTAATGATATAGCTAAAGCAAAATTATGGAGAGACTGATGGGGAATGATAGAGAGAAATGGATACAAGGAGAAAGAGAGAATGGGGAGAGAGGGAGGGGGAGAGAAAAGGAGAGAGAGAGTGATGGGGAATGATAGAGGAAGAGAAATTGATACAGGGAGGGAGGGAGGGAGGGAAGAGAATGGAGTGGGGTGGGGTGGATTCATCTGTAGGTCATAAACAGCTTGGGGTCAGAATCATAAGCCTCTCATTTGGTTGGTTAATACAATTAGTGTGGCTCTCCCCTCCTCTGGACTCATAATGTTGAGAAACATACACCCCCACTCTGCGCAGTTATTACACAGGGGGATGTCACTCTTAAACAAACTGTGTGTGTACAAGGGGGAGGGGGAATGATTAGATTTCCATTAATGAGAGAGGTAATGAAGGGGGGTGGTCCATGTCCTCGACCATGTGTGTGTGTGTGTGTGTAGTAAGAGGGTGAATTAAAAGCGCATTGACTATGTGGCAGCACACACTATAAATTAGGGCCAGGCATCGCCAGGCTGCCAGAGGCCTAAGCCAGAGGACCTATTCATCTTCTACAGAATGCCCCCCATTCCCCCACCCCTCTCAGATAAAACCCACCACCCAACCCCTCTCAACCCAACCGACCACAGACCCCCATCCACACACAGAATCAAATTCATTAACATTCCTAAGATCCTACTCTCGTTAATCTATCCATAGTGGTCAGCAGAAATGGCAGAGTGAGGATGGAGGGAAGCTTTCTGTCTGCTGGCCTGAATGGAGGAGAGAGGGAGTGGAGGAAGAGCGAGAAGGGTCATATGATGAAAGCTAGGAAACTAAACAACAGACAAATGTTTTCCATTCAGGCCAGCTTCTATTAATAACTAATAAATACACATCAAAATGACACGGCTTTAGCACATCTTTCCATTCTTTGTCTTTTCTCTGTCAACTTTGAAACAACAGAAGTGAAGTGTTTATATCCCAATATTTTTGATGTTATGTTATTGCTTATGGGTACCTTCATGTGTGTAAAATATTACTTTTCTCCGATTTGTTTTTATTTATAGATTTACTCTATGCACTGAGTATACCAAACATTAGGAACACCCCCCCCCCCCCTTCCCCTCTTTGCCCTCAGAACCTGTCAGGGCAATTGCCCTCCAGTTTGCCAGAGCATGGACTCTACAAGGTGTTGAAAGCGTTCCACAGGGATGCTGGCCCTTCTAGACTCCAATGCTTCCCACAGTTGTGACAAATTGGCTGGATGTCCTTTGGGTGGTGGAACATTCTTGATACACACGGGAAACTGTTGAGCGGGGGAAACCCAGCAGCATTGCAGTTCTTGACATACCCCATTCAAATGAACTTACATTTTTTGCCTTGCCCATTAATCTTCTGAATGGCAAGAATACACAATCCATGTCTCAATTGTCTTAAAAATGATTCTTTAACCTGTGTCCGACGCTTCTTCTACACCAGGGATGGGCAACGTTGATGGGAGTGAGGGCCACAAAATAATGTAACTCATCTTGAGGGGCTGCAGTGGCTTGTGGGTCTGTGTACCCTCAAAATGTAGAAAAAACTGTGCGCAGCTGTACAAAAGGGGTTGCCCGTTGCCCATCCCTGATCTACACTGATTGAAGTGGATTTAACAAGTGTCATCAATAAGGGATCATAGATTTCACCTGGATTCACCTGGTCAGCCTGTCAAGGAAAGAGCAGGTGTTCTTCATGTTTTGTACACTCTGTGTACTGTAGTCTGTATATCCATTAGATGGAATGGAATGTTTGTATCCTGTATATTTGACTGTGTTATGTAGTTGTCTCACCGAGCTATTGTAAGATGAACGTAAGTCGCTCTGGATAAGAGCATCTGCTAAATGACTAACATGTCAAATCTAAATGTTTTACATACAGATCTCATATTACTGTATTAAATAAGAATAATGTTGATATAACATTGATGTCACAAATGTATCATTTGTACAGTTCTTTATAAACATTTAGTTATTTGTTACATTTGACTGTGTAAAACCTAGCAGTTTGACTTATTTCTCTTAGAGTGAGGCGGATGTTGTTTTGCAAAAAAACATGATTTCTTTGTCCATCAAAAGGAAACCATCAAGTGATGGATTAAAAAAATACATGGCTGTCATTGAACAACCCCATTTCCATGATAAATGGTGAAAAAACACACATCTCATTCAGATGTTCTTTAAAAAACCCTAAGGTCGATGTCGGCGACACCACGGAAATCGAATTATCATAATACAATAATCCCCATAAAAATCATCCAGTTTAAAATCGAGATATACTTTTTTTTGCATTAGATGTGCCTCAATCCACTGCATCTGCCTGTGTGACACAGCTGTTCCTGCTGTGAAAGGTGACAGAGAGAGAGCGATGTTTGTCAGACTGTGAGACATCCCGAAAATTGGTCTACTCACAAAATCATCTGTATCTTCCGAACGGTTTGGCCTACCAACTATTACAAACTCTTTGGGACTCGTCTGAAGTCGGTACATCCGATCTGCCAACTTCTGTCTGTAGCGTCCCAACACTTTGGGCTACACACTAATATGAGCCCTCTGTGTAAAGGTGAGACTCTGAAGAATACGTACATGTCAATGTTTTGCTCTAGGACACTCACAGGCCTCACAACACTTGTCTGAAAGTCCCCCAGTACCAGTTGAAAAAATGTATGGAAGGACTGTATACTGTATATGGAGACAGTAAGGCCAAAAATGACACTTGAAGGGGTCTTCAAATTCAAAATAAATCAAATAACAACATGATCCTTGGTATGACCTTAAAACAATTCCATATCGCTTAGTAGTAAAATAAAAATGGATATATAGCGATTTGAAAATAAAGTCTAAAAGACAGACATAAATTCCTCTCCTCCTCCATTGTCACTCACTGCTCTGTTCCCCAGCTGTGGGGTTTATTTAGGATCAGCTAGGAGTGTCCTCTCCTCCTGTCCCAGCTGTGGGGTTTATTTAGGATCAGCTAGGAGTGTCCTCTCCTCCTGTCTCAGCTGTGGAGTTTATTTTGGATCAGCCAGGAGTGTCCTCTCCTCCTGTCTCAGCTGTGGAGTTTATTTTGGATCAGCCAGGAGTGTCCTCTCCTCCTGTCTCAGCTGTGGAGTTTATTTTGGATCAGCCAGGAGTGTCCTCTCCTCCTGTCTCAGCTGTGGAGTTTATTTTGGATCAGCCAGGATTGTCCTCTCCTCCTGTCTCAGCTGTGGAGTTTATTTTGGATCAGCTAGGAGTGTCCTCTCCTCCTGTCTCAGCTGTGGAGTTTATTTTGGATGAGCTAGGAGTGTCCTCTCCTCCTGTCTCAGCTGTGGAGTTTATTTTGGATCAGCTAGGAGTGTCCTCTCCTCCTGTCTCAGCTGTGGAGTTTATTTTGGATCAGCTAGGAGTGTCCCCTCCTCCTGTCTCAGCTGTGGAGTTTATTTTGGATCAGCTAGGAGTGTCCTCTCCTCCTGTCTCAGCTGTGGAGTTTATTTTGGATCAGCTAGGAGTGTCCTCTCCTCCTGTCTCAGCTGTGGAGTTTATTTTGGATGAGCTAGGAGTGTCCTCTCCTCCTGTCTCAGCTGTGGAGTTTATTTTGGATCAGCTAGGAGTGTCCTCTCCTCCTGTCTCAGCTGTGGAGTTTATTTTGGATCAGCTAGGAGTGTCCTCTCCTCCTGTCTCAGCTGTGGAGTTTATTTTGGATCAGCTAGGAGTGTCCTCTCCTCCTGTCTCAGCTGTGGAGTTTATTTTGGATCAGCTAGGAGTGTCCCCTCCTCCTGTCTCAGCTGTGGAGTTTATTTTGGATCAGCTAGGAGTGTCCCCTCCTCCTGTCTCAGCTGTGGAGTTTATTTTGGATCAGCTAGGAGTGTCCCCTCCTCCTGTCTCAGCTGTGGAGTTTATTTTGGATCAGCTAGGAGTGTCCCCTCCTCCTGTCTCAGCTGTGGAGTTTATTTTGGATCAGCTAGGAGTGTCCTCTCCTCCTGTCTCAGCTGTGGAGTTTATTTTGGATCAGCTAGGAGTGTCCCCTCCTCCTGTCTCAGCTGTGGAGTTTATTTTGGATCAGCTAGGAGTGTCCCCTCCTCCTGTCTCAGCTGTGGAGTTTATTTTGGATCAGCTAGGAGTGTCCCCTCCTCCTGTCTCAGCTGTGGAGTTTATTTTGGATCAGCTAGGAGTGTCCTCTCCTCCTGTCTCAGCTGTGGAGTTTATTTTGGATCAGCTAGAGTGTCCCCTCCTCCTGTCTCAGCTGTGGAGTTTATTTTGGATCAGCTAGGAGTGTCCCCTCCTCCTGTCTCAGCTGTGGAGTTTATTTTGGATCAGCTAGGAGTGTCCTCTCCTCCTGTCTCAGCTGTGGAGTTTATTTTGGATCAGCTAGGAGTGTCCCCTCCTCCTGTCTCAGCTGTGGAGTTTATTTTGGATCAGCCAGGAGTGTCCTCTCCTCCTGTCTCAGCTGTGGAGTTTATTTTGGATCAGCTAGGAGTGTCCCCTCCTCCTGTCTCAGCTGTGGAGTTTATTTTGGATCAGCCAGGAGTGTCCTCTCCTCCTGTCTCAGCTGTGGAGTTTATTTTGGATCAGCTAGGAGTGTCCCCTCCTCCTGTCTCAGCTGTGGAGTTTATTTTGGATCAGCTAGGAGTGTCCTCTCCTCCTGTCTCAGCTGTGGAGTTTATTTTGGATCAGCTAGGAGTGTCCCCTCCTCCTGTCTCAGCTGTGGAGTTTATTTTGGATCAGCTAGGAGTGTCCTCTCCTCCTGTCTCAGCTGTGGAGTTTATTTTGGATCAGCTAGGAGTGTCCCCTCCTCCTGTCTCAGCTGTGGAGTTTATTTTGGATCAGCTAGAGTGTCCCCTCCTCCTGTCTCAGCTGTGGAGTTTATTTTGGATCAGCTAGGAGTGTCCCCTCCTCCTGTCTCAGCTGTGGAGTTTATTTTGGATCAGCTAGGAGTGTCCCCTCCTCCTGTCTCAGCTGTGGAGTTTATTTTGGATCAGCTAGGAGTGTCCCCTCCTCCTGTCTCAGCTGTTAATGTGTTATTATGAGCTCTCTCTCTCTCCAGCTCCACCAGCACCAAGCAGCCTTAGTACTGTAGGTGTACCTGCTAATGAATTTCAGAAGACGCTCAATGAAATTATTCATTCATCACAGGTTAGCTCCTCTTCCTCTGGGCCCCCTGTTGCCCCATACCTCACCCCTCCTCACCCTGTGTATGTGTGTGCGTGCGTGCGTGGCCCAGGATGCCCAGGCTCATCTCCCTCACTTTCCTTCCCTCCCTCTGACTCTCCTTCCCTCCTCTCCTCGCCCCACCACTTCCCTCCCCTCTCCCTCTCCTTCCTTCCATTCCTCCCTCCCTCTCCTCCCCATCTCACTCTCCTTCCCTCCCCCTCTCACTCTCCTTCCCTCCCCCTCTCACTCTCCTTCCCTCCCCCATCTCACTCTCCTTCCCTCCCCCTCACTCCATCATTCCTCCCCCTCCCTCTCCTCCCTTCCTCCTCCCCCCCCTCTCTCTCTCTCCCACCATCCCTCTCTCTCTCTCTCCCACCCTCCCATCTCTCTCTCTCCCACCCTACTTTGCTCCCTCTCTCCCACCCTCCCTCTCTCTCTCCCACCTTTCCTCTCTCTTCCACTCTCCCTCCTTCTCTCTCTCTGCCTCCCTCTCTCTCTCCCACCCTCCATTCCTCCCTCTCATTCTCCCACCCTTCCTCTCTCTCCCACCCTCTCCCTTCCCTTCCTCCCTCTCATTCTCCCACCCTCCCTCCCTCTCATTCTCCCTCCCTTTCTCCCTCCCTTTCTCCCACCCTTCCTCCCTCTCATTCTCCCACCCTCCCTCCCTCTCATTCTCCCTCCCTTTCTCCCACCCTCCCTCCCTCTCATTCTCCCACCCTCCCTCCCTGTCTCCCTCCCTCCCTCCCATTCTCACCCTCCCTCCCTCTCATTCTCCCACCCTCCCTCCCTCTCGTTCTCCCACCCTCCCTCCCTCTCGTTCTCCCTCTCTCCCACCCTCCCATTTTCCCACCTGTCCCTCCCTCTCATTCTCCCACCCTCCCTACCTCTCATTCTCCCACCCTCCCTACCTCTCATTCTCCCACCCTCCCTCCCTCTCATTCTCCCACCCTTCCTCTCTCTCCAACCCTCCCTCCCTCCCTCCCACCCTCCCTCTCATTCTCCCACCCTCCCTCCCTCCCTCTCATTCTCCCACCCTCCCCCTTTCTCCCGCCCTTGCTCCTCCCTTTCATTCTCACACCCTCCCTCCCTCTCATTCTCACACCCTCCCTCCCTCTCATTCTCACACCCTCCCTCCCTCTCATTCTCACACCCTCCCTCCCTCTCATTCCCACCCTCCCTCCCTCTCATTCTCCCACCCTCCCTCCCTTTCTCCCACCCTCCCTCCCTCTCATTCTCCCTCTCCCCCACCCTCCCTTCCTCCCTCTAATTCTCCCACCCTCCCTCTCTCTCTCCCACCCGCCCTTCCTCCCTCTCATTCTCCCACCCTCCCTCCCTCTCATTCTCCCACCCTCCCTCCCTCTCATTCTCCCTCTCCCCCACCCTCCCTTCCTCCCTCTAATTCTCCCACCCTCCCTCTCTCTCTCCCACCCGCCCTTCCTCCCTCTCATTCTCCCACCCTCCCTCCCTCTCATTCTCCCACCCTCCCTCCCTCTCATTCTCCCTCTCCCCCATCCTCCCTTCCTCCCTCTAATTCTCCCACCCTCCCTCTCTCTCTCCCACCCGCCCTTCCTCCCTCTCATTCTCCCACCCTCCCTCCCTCTCATTCTCCCACCCTCCCTCCCTCTCATTCTCCCACCCTCCCTCCCTCTCATTCTCCCACCCTCTCTCCCTCTCATTCTCCCACCCTCCCTCCCTCTCATTCTCCCTCCCTCCCTCTCATTTTGCCACCCGTCCCTCCCTCTCATTCTCCCACCCTCCCTCCCTCCCTCATTATCCCACCCTCCCTCCCTCTCATTCTCCCTCCCTCTCATTCTCCCACCCTCCCTCCCTCTCATTCTCCCTCCCTCCCTCCCTCCCTCCCTCTCATTCTCCCTCCCTCCCTCTCATTCTCCCACCCTCCCTCCCTCTCATGCTCCCACCCTCCCTCCCTCTCATTCGCCCACCCTCCCTCCCTCTCATTCTCCCACCCTCCTTTCCTCTCATTCTCCCACCCTCCCTCCCTCTCATTCTCCCACCCTCCCTCCCTCTCATTCTCCCACCCTCCCTCCCTCTCATTCGCCCACCCTCCCTCCCTCTCATTCGCCCACCCTCCCTCCCTCTCATTCGCCCACCCTCCCTCCCTCTCATACTCCCACCCTCCCTCCCTCTCATGCTCCCACCCTCCCTCCCTCTCATTCGCCCACCCTCCCTTCCTCTCATTCTCCCACCCTCCTTTCCTCTCATTCTCCCACCCTCCTTCTCATTCTCCCTCTCTCTCATTCTCCCACCCTCTCTCCCTCTCATTCTCCCACCCTCCCTCCCACTCATTCTCCCACCTTCCCTCCCTCTCATTCTCCCCCTTCCCCTCTCATTCTACAAACACTCATTCTCCCTCCCTCCTTCTCATTCTCCCACCCTCCCTCCCTCTCATTCTCCCACCCTCTCTCTCCCACCCTCCCCTCTGTCTCCATCCCTCTCTCTCCCCATCCTCCCTCACCTTCTCTCTCCCCCACCCTCCCTCACCCACTCTCTTTCCCACCCTCCCTCACCCTCTCTCTCCCTCACCCTCTCTCTCCCTCACCCTCACTCTCCCACCCTCCCTCCTTTTCATTCTCCCACCCTCCCTCCTTTTCATTCTCCCACCCTCCCTCCCTCTCATTCTCCCACCCTCCCTCCCTCTCATTCTCCCACCCTCCCTCCCTCTCATTTTCCCTCCCTCCCTCTCATTCTCCCACCCCCTCTCTCCCCCCCCACCCTCCCTCCCTCTCATTCTCCCACCATCTCTCTCTCCCCCACCCTCCCCCTCTCTCTCCCTCCCTCTCTCTCCGCCACCCTCCCTCACCCTCTCTCTTTCCCACCCTCCCTCACCCTCTCTCTCCCCACCCTCCCTCGCCCCTCTCTCCCACTCTCTCTCCTGCCCTTCCTCACCCTCTCTCCCCCCACCCTCCCTCCCTCTCATTCTCCCACCCACCCTCCCTCCCTCTCATTCTCCCACCCTCCTTCTCATTCTCCCTCTCTCTCATTCTCCCTCCCTCTCATTCTCCCCCTTCCCCTCTCATTCTACAAACACTCATTCTCCCTCCCTCCCTCTCATTCTACAAACACTCATTCTCCCTCCCTCCCTCTCTCCACCCACCCTCCCTCCCTCTCTCTCCCACCCTCCCCTCTGTCTCCCTCACCTTCTATCTCCCCACCCTCCCTCACCCTCTCTCTTTCCCACCCTCCCTCACCCTCTCTCTCCCTCACCCTCTCTCTCCCACCCTCCTTCTCATTCTCCCACCCTCCCTCCTTTTCATTCTCCCACCCTCCCTCCCTCTCATTCTCCCACCCTCTCTCTCCCCCACCCTCCCTCCCTCTCATTCTCCCACCATCTCTCTCCCACCCTCCCTCCCTCTCATTCTCCCACCCTCTCTCTCCCCCACCCCCACCCTCCCTCCCTCTCATTCTCCCACCATCTCTCTCTCCCCCACCCTCCCCCTCTCCCTCCCTCTCTCTCTGCCACCCTCCCTCACCCTCTCTCTCCCCCACCCTCCCTCGCCCTCTCTCTCCCACTCTCTCTCCTGCCCTTCCTCACCCTCTCTCCCCCGCCCTCCCTCACCCTCTCTCCCGCCCTCTCTCTCTCCCGCCCTCCCTCACCCTCACTCTCCCACCCTCCCTCTCATTCTCCCACCCTCCCTCGTTTTCATTCTCCCACCCTCCCTCCCTCCCTTTCATTCTCCCACCCTCCCTCCCTATCATTTTCCCTCCCTCTCATTCTCCCACCCTCCCACCCTATCATTCTCCCTCCCTCTCATTCTCCCACCCACCCTCCCTCCCTCCCTCTCATCCTCCCAACCTCAATCTCTCCCCACCCTCCCCCTCTCCCCCACCCTCCCTCACCTCTCTCTTTCCCACCCTCCCTCACCCTCTCTCTCCCCCAACCTCCCTCACTCTCTCTCTCCCACTCTCTCTCCCGCCCTCCCTCACCCTCTCTCTCCCTCACCCTCTCTCTCCCACCCCCTCTCATTCTCCCACCCTCCCTCCTTTCATTCTCCCACCCACCCTCCCTCCCTCCCTCTCATTCTCCCTCCCACCCACCCTCCCTCCCTCCCTCCCTCTCATTCTCCCACCCTCCCTCACCTTCTCTCTCCCCCACCCTCCCTCACCCTCTCTCTTTCCCACCCTCCCTCACCCTCTCTCTCCCCCAACCTCCCTCGCTCTCTCCCACTCTCTCTCCCACCCTCCCTCCCTCTCATTCTCCCACCCTCTCTCTCCCCACCTCCCCCTCTCTCTCTCACCCTCTCTCTCCCCAACCCTCCCTCACCCTCTCTCACCCTCCCCCACCCACCCTCCCTCCCTCCCTCCCCTCTCTCTCCCTCCCTCCCTCTCTCTCCCCCACCCTCCCTCACCCTCTCTCTTTCCCACCCTCCCTCACCCTCTCTCTCCCCCACCCTCCCTCGCCCTCTCTCTCCCCCACCCTCCCTCGCCCTCTCCTTTTCATTCTCCCACCCTCCCTCCTTTTCATTCTCCCACCGTCCCTCCTTTTCATTCTCCCACCCTCCCTCCTTTTCATTCTCCCACCCTCCCTCCCTCTCATTACCCCACCCTCCCTCTCACTCTCCTTTCCCTTTTCTCCCTCTCCTTCCCTCCTCTCCCCTCTCTCTCTCCCATTTGCCCTCCCTCTCTCCCTCCCAACCTCTCACTCTCCTTCCCTCCTCTCCCTTCCTTCTTCCCTCCTCTCTCTGTGTCCTCTCTCCCCCCACCCCCTCACTCTCCTTCCCTCCCTTCTTCCCTCCTTCCTCTCTCTGCCTCTCTCTCTCGCTCTCTCCCTCCCCACTCTCCCTCTCTCTCTCCCCCACCCTCCCTCACCCTCTCTCTCCCACCCTCCCCCTCTCATTCTCCCACCCTCCCTCACCCTCTCTCTCCCCCAACCTCCCTCACTCTCTCTCTCCCACTCTCTCTCCCGCCCTGTCTCACCCTCTCTCTCCCTCACCCTCTCTCTCCCCAACCCTCCCTCACCCTCTCTCACCCTCCCTCCCCACCCACCCTCCCCCCTCCCTCCCCCCTCTCTCCCTCCCTCCCTCTCTCTCCCCCACCCTCCCTCACCCTCTCTCTTTCCCACCCTCCCTCACCCTCTCTCTTTCCCACCCTCCCTCACCCTCTCTCTCCCCCACCCTCCCTCGCCCCTCTCTCTCCCCCACCCTCCTCGCCCTCTCCTTTTCATTCTCCCACCCTCCCTCCTTTTCATTCTCCCACCCTCCCTCCCTCTCATTACCCCACCCTCCCTCTCACTCTCCTTTCCTTTTTCTCCCTCTCCTTCCCTCCTCTCCCCTCTCTCTCTCCCATTTGCCCTCCCTCTCTCCCTCCCAACCTCTCACTCTCCTTCCCTCCTCTCCCTTCCTTCTTCCCTCCTCTCTCTGTGTCCTCCCCCCCACCCCCTCACTCTCCTTCCCTCCTCTCCTTCCTTCTTCCCTCCTCTCTCTGTGTCCTCTCTCCCCCACCCCTCACTCTCCTTCCCTCCCTTCTTCCCTTCTTCCCTCCTTCCTGTCTCTGCCTCTCTCTCTCGCTCTCTCCCTCTCTCTCTCCCCCCACCCTCCCTCACCCTCTCTCTCCCACCCTCCCCCTCTCATTCTCCCACCCTCCCTCCTTTCATTCTCCCACCCTCCCTCCTTTTCATTCTCCCACCCTCCCCCTTTTCATTCTCCCACCCTCCCTCCTTTCATTCTCCCACCCACCCTCCCTCCCTCTCATTCTCCCTCCCACCCACCCTCCCTCCCTCCCTCTCATTCTCCCACCCTCTCTCTTTCCCACCCTCCCTCACCCTCTCTCTTTCCCACCCTCCCTCACCCTCTCTCTCCCCCACCCTCCCTCGCCCTCTCTCTCCCCCACCCTCCCTCGCCCTCTCCTTTTCATTCTCCCACCCTCCCTCCTTTTCATTCTCCCACCTCCCTCCCTCTCATTACCCCACCCTCCCTCTCACTCTCCTTTCCTTTTTCTCCCTCTCCTTCCCTCCTCTCCCCTCTCTCTCTCCCATTTGCCCTCCCTCTCTCCCTCCCAACCTCTCACTCTCCTTCCCTCCTCTCCCTTCCTTCTTCCCTCCTCTCTCTGTGTCCTCTCCCCCCACCCCCTCACTCTCCTTCCCTCCTCTCCCTTCCTTCTTCCCTCCTCTCTCTGTGTCCTCTCTCCCCCACCCCCTCACTCTCCTTCCCTCCCTTCTTCCCTTCTTCCCTCCTTCCTGTCTCTGCCTCTCTCTCTCGCTCTCTCCCTCTCTCTCTCCCCCACCCTCCCTCACCCTCTCTCTCCCACCCTCCCCCTCTCATTCTCCCACCCTCCCTCCTTTCATTCTCCCACCCTCCCTCCTTTTCATTCTCCCACCCTCCCCCTTTTCATTCTCCCACCCTCCCTCCTTTCATTCTCCCACCCACCCTCCCTCCCTCTCATTCTCCCTCCCACCCACCCTCCCTCCCTCCCTCCCTCTCATTCTCCCACCCTCTCTCTCCCCCACCCTCCCTCACCTTCTCTCTCCCCCACCCTCCCTCACCCTCTCTCTTTCCCACCCTCCCTCACCCTCTCTCTCCCCCAACCTCCCTCGCTCTCTCTCTCCCACTCTCTCTCCCGCCCTCCCCACCTCTCTCTCCCACCCTCCCTCCCTCTCATTCTCCCACCCTCTCTCTCCCCCACCTCCCCTCTCTCTCTCTCACCCTCTCTCTCCCCAACCCTCCCTCACCCTCTCTCACCCTCCCTCCCCCACCCACCCTCCCTCCCTCCCCTCTCTCTCCCTCCCTCCCTCTCTCTCCCCCACCCTCCCTCACCCTCTCTCTTTCCCACCCTCCCTCACCCTCTCTCCCCCACCCTCCTCGCCCTCTCTCTCCCCCACCTTCCCTCGCCCTCTCCTTTTCATTCTCCCACCCTCCCTCCTTTTCATTCTCCCACCCTCCCTCCCTCTCATTCTCCCACCCTCCCTCCCTCTCATTCTCCCACCCTCTCTCTCCCCACCTCCCCCTCTCTCTCTCACCCTCTCTCTCCCCAACCCTCCCTCACCCTCTCTCACCCTCCCCCACCCACCCTCCCTCCCTCCCTCCCTCCCTCCCCCCTCTCTCTCCCTCCCCCCTCTCTCTCCCCCACCCTCCCTCACCCTCTCTCTTTCCCACCCTCCCTCACCCTCTCTCTCCCCCACCCTCCCTCGCCCTCTCTCTCCCCCACCCTCCCTCGCCCTCTCCTTTTCATTCTCCCACCCTCCCTCCTTTTCATTCTCCCACCGTCCCTCCTTTTCATTCTCCCACCCTCCCTCCTTTTCATTCTCCCACCCTCCCTCCCTCTCATTACCCCACCCTCCCTCTCACTCTCCTTTCCTTTTTCTCCCTCTCCTTCCCTCCTCTCCCCTCTCTCTCTCCCATTTGCCCTCCCTCTCTCCCTCCCAACCTCTCACTCTCCTTCCCTCCTCTCCCTTCCTTCTTCCCTCCTCTCTCTGTGTCCTCTCTCCCCCCCCCCCCTCACTCTCCTTCCCTCCCTTCTTCCCTCCTTCCTCTCTCTGCCTCTCTCTCTCGCTCTCTCCCTCCCCACTCTCCCTCTCTCTCTCCCCCACCCTCCCTCACCCTCTCTCTCCCACCCTCCCCCCTCTCATTCTCCCACCCTCCCTCACCCTCTCTCTCCCCCAACCTCCCTCACTCTCTCTCTCCCTCTCTCTCCCGCCCTCCCTCACCCTCTCTCTCCCTCACCCTCTCTCTCCCCAACCCTCCCTCACCCTCTCTCACCCTCCCTCCCCCACCCACCCTCCCCCTCCCTCCCCCTCTCTCTCCCTCCCTCCCTCACCCTCTCTCTTTCCCACCCTCCCTCACCCTCTCTCTTTCCCACCCTCCCTCACCCTCTCTCTCCCCCACCCTCCCTCGCCCTCTCTCTCCCCCACCCTCCCTCGCCCTCTCCTTTTCATTCTCCCACCCTCCCTCCTTTTCATTCTCCCACCCTCCCTCCCTCTCATTACCCCACCCTCCCTCTCACTCTCCTTTCCTTTTTCTCCCTCTCCTTCCCTCCCTCCCCTCTCTCTCTCCCATTTGCCCTCCCTCTCTCCCTCCCAACCTCTCACTCTCCTTCCCTCCTCTCCCTTCCTTCTTCCCTCCTCTCTCTGTGTCCTCTCCCCCCCACCCCCTCACTCTCCTTCCCTCCTCTCCCTTCCTTCTTCCCTCCTCTCTCTGTGTCCTCTCTCCCCCACCCCCTCACTCTCCTTCCCTCCCTTCTTCCCTTCTTCCCTCCTTCCTGTCTCTGCCTCTCTCTCTCGCTCTCTCCCTCTCTCTCTCCCCCACCCTCCCTCACCCTCTCTCTCCCACCCTTCCCCTCTCATTCTCCCACCCTCCCTCCTTTCATTCTCCCACTCTCCCTCCTTTTCATTCTCCCACCCTCCCCCTTTTCATTCTCCCACCCTCCCTCCTTTCATTCTCCCACCCACCCTCCCTCCCTCTCATTCTCCCTCCCACCCACCCACCCTCCCTCCCTCCCTCTCATTCTCCCACCCTCTCTCTCCCCCACCCTCCCTCACCTTCTCTCTCCCCCCACCCTCCCTCACCCTCTCTCTTTCCCACCCTCCCTCACCCCTCTCTCCCCCAACCTCCTCGCTCTCTCTCTCCCACTCTCTCTCCCGCCCTCCCCCACCTCTCTCTCCCACCCTCCCTCCCTCTCATTCTCCCACCCTCTCTCTCCCCACCTCCCCCTCTCTCTCTCTCACCCTCTCTCTCCCCAACCCTCCCTCACCCTCTCTCACCCTCCCTCCCCCACCCACCCTCCCTCCCTCCCTCCCCCCCTCTCTCTCCCTCCCTCCCTCTCTCTCCCCCACCCTCCCCCACCCTCTCTCTTTCCCACCCTCCCTCACCCTCTCTCCCCCACCTTCCCTCGCCCTCTCCTTTTCATTCTCCCACCCTCCCTCCTTTTCATTCTCCCACCCTCCCTCCCTCCCTCTCATTCTCCCACCCTCCCTCCCACTCATTCTCCCTCCCTCTCTCTCCCCCACCCTCCCTCACCCTCTCTCTTTCCCACCCTCCCTCACCCTCTCTCTCCCCCAACCTCCCTCACTCTCTCTCTCCCTCACCCTCTCTCTTCCACCCTCCCTATCTCTCATTCTCCCACCCTCTCTCTCCCCCACCCTCCCTCGCCCTCTCCTTTTCATTCTACCACCCTCCCTCCTTTTCATTCTACCACCCTCCCTCCTTTTCATTCTCCCACCCTCCCTCCTTTTCATTATCCCACCCTCCCTCCCCTCTCACTCTCCTTTCCTATTTCTCACTCTCCTTCCCTCCTCTCCCCTCTCTCTCTCCCATTTGCCCTCCCTCCCTCCCAACCTCTCACTCTCCTTCCCTCCTCTCCCTTCCTTATTCCCTCCTCTCTCTGTGTCCTCTCTCCCCACACCCCCTCACTCTCCTTCTTCCCTCCTTCCTCTCTCTGTGTCTTCTCTCCCCCACCCCCTCACTCTCCTTCCCTCCTCTCCCTTCCTTCTTCCCTCCTCTATCTGTGTCCTCTCCCCCCACCCCCTCACTCTCCTTCCCTCCTCTCCCTTCCTTCTTCCCTCCTCTCTCTGTGTCATCTCCCCCCACCCCCTCACTCTCCTTCCCTCCTCTCCCTTCCTTCTTCCCTCCTCTCTCTGTGTCATCTCCCCCCACCCCCTCACTCTCCTTCCCTCCTCTCCCTTCCTTCTTCCCTCCTCTCTCTGTGTCATCTCTCTCCCCCCACCCCCTCACTCTCCTTCCCTCCTCTCCCTTTCTTCTTCCTCTCTCTGTGTCCTCTCTCCCCCACCCCCTCACTCTCCTTCCCTCCTCTCTCTGTGTCCTCTCTCCCCACCCCCTCACTCTCCTTCCCTCCCTTCTTCCCTCCTTCCTTTCTCTGCCTCTCTCTCTCTCGCTGTCTCTTTTCCTCTCTTCCCTCCCTCCCTCGGGATATCTTGCTCTGGAACAATAGGGAAACAGATGTATTCATTAGACGAGGAAAACCTTTGAGCGCTAATTGCTTTATTACCACTTATTTCTCTCTCCTTTTCTCACTTCATTTTCTCTCTTCTCTCTTTCACTCCCATTCTATTGTTCTCATGTTGGAATGATTCTGCTGGAATGATTGTTATTGTTATTTTGAAATAAAGAAGGGAAAGGAGAGAAAGAGATAGTGAGAGACTTTTAAAGAGAGAAAGAGAGAAACAGAGAGAGAGAGAGAAACAGAGAGAGAGTGTGTTAGTATGTCCTTTATCTCCAGTAGAGTGGCGGCTCAGGTAAAAAGACACCTTGGCTTCCCGGAGCGGGAAGGTATTGATCCCCCTCTCCTCTAACAAGTGAAGATTTGGGCAGATTCCCCTTCCGTTTCTGAAAGAAATATATCCCTCTCTCCTCTCCCGTTTATCTCTCCACTCTTCCGAAGAGCACCTCCAATCCCCCCATCCCTCTCCATCCCCCAAAGCCAGGCAGCAGAGGGAACCCTGTTTGTATAGCCTTCCGTAAGCCCTCCGATCCAAAGCGGCCTTGCAGACAGACATAAACATTCAAATGTAGACACACATTTCTACACACTTCACCACTCTTTCTCTACCTCAATCTATCCTAAGGTGTGTGCAGCACTCTCGCTCTCCTTCCCTCCTCTCCCCTCTCTCTCTAAGGTGTGTGCAGCAGACAGAATACAACTTTCTGCAGGTACCGTATGTGGAAAGATTTATAAACCCACCAAAACACCAAGAATGCTTTGCTGCAACCAAATATTAGAACTAACGCACACACAGTAAATATGTCTTACCTGGAGCCTGGTAATATCCTCTTTGTATTTGTCCTCTCCAATCATGTGCTTTACGTGGAGGAGTGTATGCAATCAATTTAGACCTATTTTCACCGCGTCCAATCGCTAGCCTGATGCTACCTGGTCACCACCGGCTCGGTCTGGAGTGTGTGTGTGCAGGCAGATCGCTCAAGAGTGACTTCAAAATTGGACGTCTATCTGTGTCCTGAGGACATCGGGGAAATTCTGTCAAAACCAGCCACTAGGGGCAACAGTGAGGGCTATTACCATCAAGTAGGCTTGGGTTTTGCGGACAGGCATAATCCAATGACCCTAGATCAGAAGGTTGCGTGTTCAATCCCAGTGGTAGGGACACATTTTAAGGCAGTGCAAGAGGTGTCACTACAATCCCTTGTTTGAATCCAGGCTGAATCACACCCGGCCGGGATTGGGAGTCCCATAGGGTGTCATGGGAGTCCCATACAGTCCCATTGGCACAGCGTCGTCTGGGGTGGGCCGTCATTGTAAATAAGAATTTGTTCTTAAATGACTTGCCTAGTTAAATAAAGGTTAAATAAGTTTTTTTTTTTTTAAATGTCCAAATCTGACATTTGGAGAAACAGAACGATGCTGAGCAGGAGTCAACCCAGGGTGTCAAAAACACTCCGAAATGTTACATTTAGAGCCTGATCAAAATTTGATGTTTGGTGGATAAATGTCTAATTTTGCAGTGAGAATGAGAGTGCTTGTTGGGGGGGGTATACAGTGGTGCCTCTTAATCGTTGTGGATGAGATGGAGCTCGCTACACCAGGGGACAGCTTTGTGTCTCCCCGTCTCCCCCAGAGAGCCAGTGGAGTCATTTGCTGGGTCTTATGATGTCGTCATGGTGTGTTAGCGGAGATTGGTGAGGCCCCACGCCAATCTGGCCCTCCCGCTGGTCTCTCACTGGTCTTCGTCTGCCCCCCACCCCCCACCCACCCTCTATTCCCTCTTCGTTCTACTCTCCTCCTGATCGCTCCATCCTCCAGTGGTCAGTGTGGGGGAGAAGAGCTGCTGACGCAGGCCGGCAGAGGTAACAAGCTTACCTGAGGATAATCTCCTAAGAGAAATTTCAAGGGAAGAAATAAGGGAGCGAGACAGTGAGGAGGAAAAGACGGGAGGAGAGAGAGGAAGAGGGAGAGGAAGGAAGGAGGGATGGAGAGAAACTTAGCAAAGTTTTTAGTCCCTGACTTGCTGTGCCAAGCAGTTCTTATTCTCCAGGCCAACTTCCCCTCTGTGGTCAAGCACTTACTGCTCCCACAATGCCCCGAGAGAGAAAAAGGGAGAGAGAGGGCAAGACAGAGGGAGAGAGAGGGCAAGACAGAGAGAGAGAGATGAGTGAGGGAGAGGGAAAATAAGTGTGGATGATCCCAGACCCAGAGTCACTCTCTCTCCTCCAATCTCTAGTCAGGATTCAGATTCCTCTGTGTTGTCATCTCAGAGTGGACATAAACACTATAAACTGGACAACCAAGACATCTTCCTCTAAATATTTTGAATCTGGGTATCTAGAGCTTCAACTAAAGTTTGGGAGAAGAGTGTTGGGGTGCAGGATGTGATTAAGGTGGAGGTACAGTAGGGTTAAAGGAGGTTGGGTATGGATGGAGAGGTCTCTCTGCCCCCCTGCCTCTCCTCCCCTCTCTCTTCTTTAATCAAGCCTAGCTTTAATGAACTGTCTCTGAGCATCACTTTCATTAGCCCATTTACTCAATCAATACACTCTGTGTATTCAAGCACTTCCACGAAAACTACAATGTGATGCTTGGAGTGGAAAAGGGCGGTGGGGTGTGTGTGTACGTACGTGTGTGTGTGTGTGTGTGTGTGTGTGTGTGTGTGTGTGTGTGTGTGTGTGTGTGTGTGTGTGTGTGTGTGTGTGTGTGTGTGTGTGTGTGTGTGTGTGTGAATTAGCACACATGAGTGTGTGTGCTAATGTGTATGTTTATGCAGAGACTTGCTAAACTTTGACGATCCTCCAAGATGCTGCCACTACAGAAATTACCTGTTATTCCCCTCTTCATATACCCTTCACTCTCCTCCTCCTCTTCCTCCCCCCATACAAAATGCACTGATTAGCCTTCTGACCATTTAATTAATTAGGCACAGCACTTAATTATGACAAACTGCATTACAGCCTCCGCGTGTAGAGCTATGCCAGGTCATGTTGGGTAACAATTTGATTTGAGTGAGAAGAGGAGTGGGGATGAAGGAGGGGTCTGGATGGAGGAGGGGGTTATTGAGCGGAAAGAGACATATGATGAGATTAACAATAATCAGAGCAGCGGGAACTGGCCATGAACAGGCCAGGGGGGAGGAGGGGGAGACAGGGGACAGAGGGGGTTAGGGGTTGAGATGGATCAAATTCGTTTTTCTCTTCTCATTAGGATCTGAGGAATAAAGTGAATGTAGAGAGGGGGGACATGGAGAAAGGGTGCAGTGTGTGTGTGTGTGAGTGTGTGTGTGTGTGAGTGCATGCGTGCCTGTGTGTGTGTCTGTGCAATGGTATTTCTGAGTATATGGGGGGAGAAAGGGGTATGTTGAGCCACCCTTATTTCTAGGAAAGCATCCAAATTCTGTAATTTGACCATATATTTAGAAAGAGGTATCACTTCATGGAGTCTGAAGGAAGAAACCACATGAAGAAAGTGGTAATTTTCACAGTCAAATGAATTTGTGTTAGCGGTTTCATGATGCTTGAATCTAAACCAAAGTAGATCATTTTAAGACTGTTCTTTACATTTTTTATGGGATATTAAGATAGACATGGTTCTAAAAACGTACTGGTAATATTTCATTCAGTACAGAAATGTGTAGGTGGCATTAACTTACCCTATCCCACGGCTCAATTTACCCCATACCCCGGGTAATTTGTGCCAATGTAACAGTATTGCTTCCGTCCCCCAATCTGGGCTTGAACCAGGGACCCTCTGCACACATCAACAACAGTCACCCTCGAAGCATCGTTACCTATTTCTCCACAAATGCCCCTGCCCTTGCAGAGCAAGGGAAACAAGTACTTCAATGTCAGCGTGACACCACTGATTGAAATGCTACTAGCATGCTCTGCTAAGTAGCTCGCCATTTCACACCAGTTACACAAACTTTTTTGGGACAAGCTATGTTTTCAAAACTGTAATGTTTATATGAATTCTGATTATTTACAGGGATACGCAAGATCCTAAAATGTATGTAGATATCTTTTGTTTGAAAGAATACTATATTTCCCTTGACGGAGCGATGCTGACTGTAAAAAATGGCTCAACTTGCCCTACTCTCCCCTATGTATGTTGCATGGTTGGTTTAGCGTGGAGTGCAGTTGACTGTGGGTCTTTTATTCCACTCAATACTTCCCCACCCATCAGATAATCCCCTAATCTAGTGTTTTTGCTCCAGCACTTACAGTAAAGGACACATCTGTTTGTTCAACAGAGGTTAGATTATTTCTTTATATTATATATATATATATATATATATATATACATACAGTGGGGCAAAAAAGTATCTAGTCAGCCACCAATTGTGCAAGTTCTCCCACTTAAAAAGATAAGAGAGGCCTGTAATTTTCATCATCACTTCAACTATGACAGACAAAATGAGAAAAAAAATCCAGAAAATCACATTGTAGGATTTTTTATGAATTTATTTGCAAATTATGGTGGAAAATAAGTATTTGGTCAATAACAAAAGTTTATCTCCATACTTTGTTATATACCCTTTGTTGGCAATGACAGAGGTCAAATGTTTTCTGTAAGTCTTCACAAGGTTATCACACACTGTTGCTGGTATTTTGGCCCATTCCTCCATGCAGAACTCCTCTAGAGCAGTGATGTTTTCGGGCTGTTGCTGGGCAACACAGACTTTCAACTCCCTCCAAAGATTTTCTATGGGGTTGAGATCTGGAAACTGGCTAGGCCACTCCAGGACCTTGAATTGCTTCTTACAAAGACACTCCTTCGTTTCCCGGGCGGTGTGTTTGGGATCATTGTCATGCTGAAAGACCCAGCCACGTTTCATCTTCAATGCCCTTGCTGATGGAAGGAGGTTTTCACTCAAAATCTCACGATACATGGCCCCATTCATTCTTTCCTTTACACGGATCAGTCGTCCTGGTCCCTTTTCATAAAAACAGCCTCAAAGCATGATGTTTCCACCCCCATGCTTCACAGTAGGTATGGTGTTCTTTGGATGCAACTCAGCATTCTTTGTCCTCCAAACACGACGAGTTGAGTTTTTACCAAAAAGTTATATTTTGGTTTCATCTGACCATATGACATTCTCCCAATCTTCTTCTGGATCATCCAAATGCTCTCTAGCAAACTTCAGATGGGCCTGGACATGTACTGGCTTAAGCAGGGGGACACGTCTGGCACTGCAGGATTTGAGTCCCTGGCGGCGTAGTGTGTTACTGACGGTAGGCTTTGTTACTTTGGTCCCAGCTCTCTGCAGGTCATTCATTAGGTCCCCCGGTGTGGTTCTGGGATTTTTGCTCACCGTTCTTGTGATCTTTTTGACCGCACGGGGTGAGATCTTGCGTGGAGCCCCAGATCGAGGGAGATTATCAGTGGTCTTGTATGTCTTCCATTTCCTAATAATTGCTCCCACAGTTGATTTCTTCAAACCAAGCTGCTTACCTATTGAAGATTCAGTCTTCCCAGCCTGGTGCAGGTCTACAATGTTGTTTCTGGTGTCCTTTGACAGCTCTTTGGTCTTGGCCATAGTGGAGTTTGGAGTGTGACTGTTTGAGGTTGTTGTTACGTTCCCCAGTTTATGTGTTGTAGTTTGTGTATTTGCATGTGTTTATTTCAGGAAATGGCTTCCTGAAATCCCTCAAGCAGCTGATTGGTCGACTCCATGGCTAAGTGGAGAGCTGACCCCGCCCCCTCGTCAAGACACAGCTGTCTCCAATTACCCATTCCTTCTGAAGCTATATAAAAGCCAGTGTTCTGTTCAGGAGAGAGATATTTGGAGGTAGGGATTGCTGAGAGAGATTTTGCTAGAGGTTGATTTTTCTGGGAAGTGGTATGTTCTGTGAGTTTGCTGCTCCGATAGAGCTTATTTGATGTCCTTTGTTTCTTAGTTTGTTTGTGAAATTGTTTAATATTCTGTTTCATTTGTTCCCAGGGGAGAAGGGGAAGGCACCTTGGAGTGCTTAGGCAAGAGGCCCGCGGGCATACATATACCTGTAGTATATTCATTGTCTATGCACAATAGGTAAGACCTGGGCGGACCACCCCCTGTATTTTGGTTAGTGCACCAGGTGGTGCTAAATTAGGTAAAAGTGGATAGGCAGGTAAGATAGGAGAGGGGGGGCTTTGAGATTTACTTTCTTTGCTTTGGTTCTGTCCAGCCCCTTTTCCCCATATTACCGTGTAAAGGAATAAAGTCCTTGTAAACGGTACCACATTCTGCCTGTTGTCATTATTACTCACACCTACAGTCCATACCTTTTTCACTTCACGGAGAGTTTAGTTGTAGCAGGGTGTTGCGTTCCCTCTTCATAGAGGCGTGCGTAACAGTTGTGGACAGGTGTCTTTTATACTGATAAGTTCAAACGGGTGCCATTAATACAGGTAACGAGTGGAGGACAGAGGAGCCTCTTAAAGAAGTTACAGGTCTGTGAGAGCCAGAAATCTTGCTTGTTTGTAGGTGACCAAATACTTATTTTCCACCATAATTTGAAAATAAACTCATTAAAAATCCTACAATGTGATTTTCTGGATTTTTTTTTCTCATTTTGTCTGTCATAGTTGAAGTGTACCTATGATGACAATTGCAGGCCTCTCATCTTTTTAAGTGGGAGAACTTGCACAATTGGTGGCTGACTAAATACTTTTTTGCCCCACTGTATATTATTTAAAATGTTTAGGTTTGAATTTCTACCTCGGTTCATATTCTGAAGTGTTGATCAGCTCCATTCTTTCATTGTTCTGTTATGGTGAAGTGCCTTCCTCAAGGGCACATCGACTGCTTTATCACCTAGTCGGCTCTGGGATTGGAACCAGTGACTTTTCGGTTACTGGCCCAATGATCTAAACCACTAGGTTACCTGCCGCACTAGGTGATCATCTCTTTCCATTTACTCTTTATTCCCTTGGTTAAACTCTACCATTGGTTGGTGCTGAGAGGAAATGGATGATGTGTATTTTGTGTTGCATTAGTAACGAGTTAGATTGCAGTAGTGTTTAGCAGTCAGAGGTGGTCTGGGTTGGGAGGCAATGAATGGTGGATATGAACCATGGGATAGATGGGGGGGTTAGATTGATTTGGTGGTGATTGAGATAGATAGGGGGATAGATTGATTTGGATAGATAGGGGGATAGATTGATTTGGTGGCGATTTGGATAGATAGGGGGATAGATTGATTTGGATAGATAGGGGGATAGATTGATTTGGTGGCGATTTGGATAGATAGGGGGATAGATTGATTGGGATAGATAGGGGGATAGATTGATTGGTATAGATAGGGGGATAGATTGATTGGGATAGACTGATTTGGTGGTGATTGGGATAGATAGGGGGATAGATTGATTTGGTGGTGATTGGGATAGATAGGGGGATAGATTGATTTGGTGGGGATTGGGATAGATAGGGGGATAGATTGATTTGGTGGGGATTGGGATAGATCGGGGGATAGATTGATTTGGTGGGGATTGGGATAGATCGGGGGATAGATTGATTTGGTGGGGATTGGGATAGATCGGGGGATAGATTGATTTGGAGGTGATTGAGATAGATAGAGGGATGGATTGATTTGGAGGTGATTGGGATTGATTTGGTGGGGATTGGGATAGATCGGGGGATAGATTGATTTGGTGGGGATTGGGATAGATCGGGGGATAGATTGATTTGGTGGGGATTGAGATCGATAGAGGTATGGATTGATTTGGAGGTGATTGGGATTGATTTGGTGGGGATTGGGATAGATCGGGGGATAGATTGATTTGGTGGGGATTGAGATAGATAGAGGGATGGATTGATTTGGAGGTGATTGGGATTGATTTGGTGGGGATTGGGATAGATCGGGGGATAGATTGATTTGGTGGTGATTGAGATAGATAGAGGGATGGATTGATTTGGAGATGATTGGGATTGATTTGGTGGGGATTGGGATAGATAGGGGTTAGATTGATTTGGTAGTGATTGGGTTAGATAGGGGATAGATTGATTGGGTTAGATAGGGGATAGATTGATTTGGTGGTGATTGAGATAGATAGAGGGATGGATTGATTTGGAGATGATTGGGATTGATTTGGTGGGGATTGGGATAGATAGGGGGATAGATTGATTTGGTAGTGATTGGGTTAGATAGGGGGATAGATTGATTGGGTTAGATAGGGGGAGAGATTGATTTGGTGGTGATCGCCGTAACAAATCCAGGAGTGTGTTTCATGTTTCTATTCTGTGACCTCACACACTCCATGTGTTTTAATTACACTAGACATTATTTTCTGTATTTGTTTGGTTGTCCTTTTATCCATCCTGTGACTGCCTCAACCGACAACCAGTTTTACTCCCAAGCCCCATCACTCACATAAATATGACGTGAAAAGGTTGTGACAGTGTTGGTGTGATGTTGTGTGGACGTTATCACACCCCGGCAGCATCAGGCTAATATTGTCCCAATGTATGTCATGAAGAGAGGATTAGACTGAGGGGTGTCAGAGGGGGGGGGGTTAATATACGTGTCTGTGTCCCTTTCATCCTCCTCCCTCTTCAGTTCCCCCCTCCAGACACACACACACAACCCTCTCCATCCAATCGTCCTCTTCTTGTCATCTACCCCAGGCCCATGGTGCAGGGAGACTTGGTCCAGCAGGAGAGGAGAGAAGGGTACTCTGCTCTGTGACTACTCTACATTCCACACCCCACGGTGCATTAGAATGGTGATTCTGCCTCCTTTATGCCTCTGCTATGGCCGTATTTATCATAATTCATCGTTTACACGATCCACTCTCCCAACACACACCATACTATTCACATTGGCAAGATCTCATTGGACTGTGGCCACAGGCAACAGTGAGGGGGAGACATACTGTAAGTGTGTATGGATGAAGGATGATCTCCTTTAGCTATTCTGCCTAAACAGCTTTCAGTAGCATTGAAACTAGAACCTCCCTTTGTAAAGGAAAGGATCTGAATGACCTACAGGGCCACTTTCCCGGTCACAGTTTAAGCCTATTCCTGGACAAAGTAGCAATTTCAGCAGAGATTGTCCAACGAGCAATGTTTTTAGTCTAGGACTAGGCTTAATCTTTCTCCAGGAAACTGGTCCATGGAGTATGAAGTGTAGACTATACCACACATCACTCTACCAAACTGTTGTTTACGCAAGTACTCCAACCAAACTGTTGTGTACACAAGTACTCCAACCAAACTGTTGTGTACACAAGTACTCCAACCAAACTGCAGAATGTCATCAATTCTACAAATAATTATTCTGAGCCACATAGTGCCAAACACCGAAGGCCATTCCATGATTTCTTCGCCATCCAATTACTACTAAAATATTGTATTATTATTGTAATGAGACTGCAGGTCAGAGAGACGATAAATAAGCAGTTATTTCCCCACTAGTTCATTTAAACCAATTTCTCATTTTCATCATTATAGTAGCCATTTCCTCATAGACAGATAATATATAGATTTCCCCCTAGATTGGAACAGGATCTTTATTGTAAAATATGCTCCTGAGGTTTATGTATTTGAAATAAGCCCCACTTCACCCACTGATAGCTGAAAGAGAATACACCACAGGGTTTTAAATGATATATTATGTTACTTTATGATGATGCCCCTTCAGAGAGGAAAAGGTGTTCTAATTGAATTACTGGTATTCTCCAGAACCATAACACACTCTCTCTCTCTCTCTCTCAGGTCACACATCTTGCTGCTGTGATTTCACCCAGTAGATATGGGAGTTTACCGAAATTGGATGTGTTTTCTAATTCTTTGTGGATCTGTGTAATCTGAGGGAAATATGTGTCTCTAATATGGTCATACATTTGGCAGGAGGTTAGTTAGTGCAGCTCAGTTTTAACCTCATTTTGTGGGCAGTGTGCACATAGCCTGTCTTCTCTTGCGAGCCAGGTCTCACTACGGCAGCCTCTCTCAATAGCAAGGCTATTCTCACTGAGTCTGTATATAGTCAAAGCTTTCCTTAATTTTGGGTCAGTCACAGTGGTCAGGTATTCTGCTGAGTACTCTCTATTTAGGGCCAAATAGCATTCTAGTTTGCTCTGTTTTATTGTTAGTTCTTTCCAACGTGTCAAGTCATTATTTTGAGCTTTTTGTTGTGTTGCTGTCCTGGGGGCTCTGTTTGTGTTTGTGAACAGAGCCCCAGGACCAGCTTGCTTAGGGACTCTTCTCCAGGTTCATCTCTCTATAGGTGATGGCTTTGTTATGGAAGGTTTGGGAATCGCTTCCTTTTTTAGGTGGGTGTAGAATTTAATGGCTTGTTTCTGGATTTTTGATAATTAGTGGGTATCGGCCTAATTCTGCTCTGCATGCATTACTTGCTGTTGTACACGGAGGATATGCATGCAGAATTCTGCAGTGCTATTATTTTGGTGTATTTCTGTATTGTTTTAGTGATTCACCATAGTGAAGCCGTAGGCTTAGGTTTTCCGGGTCTCTATGCTTTGTTTGGATAGGTTTCTCAATTTCTTTCTTAGGTTTTTGCATTCTTTGTCAAACAATTTGTCATTGTTGTTAAAACCTGTCTAGGACACAGGTTCCGCTAACGGACCCCCCAACATTCCGCTGAAAAGGCAGCGTGGGAAATTCCCAAAACATTTTTTTGAAATATTAAACTTTCACATATTAACAAGTCCAATACAGCAAATGAAAGATAAACATCTTGTTAATCTACCCATCGTGTCCGATTTAAAAAAAATGTTTTACAGCGAAAACACAACATATATTTATGTTAGATCACCACCAAATCCAAAAAAACACACAGCCATTTTTCCCAGCCAAAGATAGTCACAAAAGCAGAATTAGAGATAAAATTAATCACTAACCTTTGATAATCTTCACCAGATGACACTCATATGACATCATGTTACACAATACATTTATGTTTTGTTCGATAATATGCATATTTATATCCACAAATCTCGGTATACATTGGCACCATGTTCAGAAATGCCTCCAAAATATCCGGAGTAATTACAGAACGCTACGCCAGATAACAGAAATAGTCATAATAAACTTTGATGAAAGATACACTGGTTCTTAATGCAACCGCTGTGTCAGATTTTTTTTAAACGTTACAAAAAAACCATACCATGCAATAATCTGAGACGGCGCTCAGACGTAAATATATTTCTCCGCCATGTTGGAGTCAACAGAAATACGAAATTACATCATAAATATTCCCTTACCTTTGATGATCTTTCATCAGAATGCAGTGCAAGGAATCCTAGTTCAGCAATAAATTGTTGTTTTGTTCCATAATGTCCATTACTAGTGTCCAATTAGCTACATTTGCTAGCACGGTTAGTTCACATGTCCAAAAGCTGGCGCTGGTCCAAGCGAACTCGGACAAAAACTTCAAAAAGTTATATTCCAGGTCGAATAAACTGGTCAAACTACAGTGCCTTGCGAAAGTATTCGGCCCCCTTGAACTTTGCGACCTTTTGCCACATTTCAGGCTTCAAACATAAAGATATAAAACTGTATTTTTTTGTGAAGAATCAACAACAAGTGGGACACAATCATGAAGTGGAACGACATTTATTGGATATTTCAAACTTTTTTAACAAATCAAAAACTGAAAAATTGGGCGTGCAAAATTATTCAGCCCCTTTACTTTCAGTGCAGCAAACTCTCTCCAGAAGTTCAGTAAGGATCTCTGAATGATCCAATGTTGACCTAAATGACTAATGATGATAAATACAATCCACCTGTGTGTAATCAAGTCTCCGTATAAATGCACCTGCACTGTGATAGTCTCAGAGGTCCGTTAAAAGCGCAGAGAGCATCATGAAGAACAAGGAACACACCAGGCAGGTCCGAGATACTGTTGTGAAGAAGTTTAAAGCCGGATTTGGATACAAAAAGATTTCCCAAGCTTTAAACATCCCAAGGAGCACTGTGCAAGCGATAATATTGAAATGGAAGGAGAATCAGACCACTGCAAATCTACCAAGACCTGGCCGTCCCTCTAAACTTTCAGCTCATACAAGGAGAAGACTGATCAGAGATGCAGCCAAGAGGCCCATGATCACTCTGGATGAACTGCAGAGATCTACAGCTGAGGTGTTGTCCATAGGACAACAATCAGTCGTATATTGCACAAATCTGGCCTTTATGGAAGAGTGGCAAGAAGAAAGCCATTTCTTAAAGATATCCATAAAAAGTGTCGTTTAAAGTTTGCCACAAGCCACCTGGGAGACACACCAAACATGTGGAAGATGGTGCTCTGGTCAGATGAAACCAAAATTGAACTTTTTGGCAACAATGCAAAACGTTATGTTTGGCATAAAAGCAACACAGCTCATCACCCTGAACACACCATCCCCACTGTCAAATATGGTGGTGGCAGCATCATGGTTTGGGCCTGCTTTTCTTCAGCAGGGACAGGGAAGATGGTTAAAATTGATGGGAAGATGGATGGAGCCAAATACAGGACCATTCTGGAAGAAAACCTGATGGAGTCTGCAAAAGACCTGAGACTGGGACGGAGATTTGTCTTCCAACAAGACAATGATCCAAAACATAAAGCAAAATCTACAATGGAATGGTTCAAAAATAAACATATCCAGGTGTTAGAATGGCCAAGTCAAAGTCCAGACCTGAATCCAATCGAGAATCTGTGGAAAGAACTGAAAACTGTTGTTCACAAATGCTCTCCATCCAACCTCACTGAGCTCGAGCTGTTTTGCAAGGAGGAATGGGAAAAAATTTCAGTCTCTCGATGTGCAAAACTGATAGAGACATACCCCAAGCGACTTACAGCTGTAATCGCAGCAAAAAGTGGTGCTACAAAGTATTAACTTAAGGGGGCTGAATAATTTTGCACGCCCAATTTTTCAGTTTTTGATTTGTTCAAAAAGTTTGAAATATCCAATAAATGTCGTTCCACTTCATGATTGTGTCCCACTTGTTGTTGATTCTTCACAAAAAAAATACAGTTTTATATCTTTATGTTTGAAGCCTGAAATGTGGCAAAAGGTCGCAAAGTTCAAGGGGGCCGAATACTTTCGCAAGGCACTGTAAGTAGAGAATCAATCTTCAGGATGTTATTATCATATATATCCAATAACGTTCCAACCGGAGCATTCGTTTTTGTCTACAGAGTAATGGAACGCAAGGCATATAATGACTACTGCACGTAACCATGTTTAGATTTGATAGGGAAGCTGAGAGGTCAAATATACTGTTTAGGTTTTCTACTGCCAAGTTTACACCTTCACTATTACAGTGAAACATTTTGTCCACAAAGTTGTCTAAAAGGGATTTAACTTGTTGTTGCCCAATTGTTTTTGGTAGGTTTCTACACTACTTTCCTTCCATCTATAACATTTCTTAATATTACTCAGTTCCTTTGGCTTTGATGCCTCATGATTGAGTATTGCGCTATTCAAGTAGACTGATTTTGATGTGATCTGACTGTGAACGCTCTGAGAGACTCCTGGTTGAGGTCAGTGATAAAGTCATCTACAGTGTACCTACCGTAAGAGTCCCCTCGAAGCCTACCATTGACTATGTACAGACCCAGCATGCGACAGAGTTGCAGGAGTTGTGGCCCGTTTTTGTTGTTTTTTTGTTAGTTGTGTCTAGGGGGGCATATTTGGGGGGGAATGCTGTCTCCTCCAGGTAGGTGTTAGTCCCCCTGTGTGCTAAGAGTGTCAGGTTTTTGTCCAGTTCTGGTATTTAGGTCACTACAGACATGTCCCTGGGCCGGAAAATGGTTGATCTCGCCCTCTAGGATGGAAAATCGTTAAAGTATGGGGATTCCATTGGGGGGATATAGGTAGCACACATGAGGAAATGTTTCTCTGTTGAGATAATTTCCTCATTCATTTCTAGCCAGATGTAAAATGTTCCTGTTTTGGCAAATTTAATAGAGTTGGTTAGGTCTGCTCTATATCAAATTAGCATATCCCTGAGTCTCTTCCCTGTTTCACACTTGGTAGTTTGGTGGATAAGACTATCAACTTTCTGTAACCTAGAGGGCAACCAGTGGGTCCGTCTCCTCTATACCATATTTTTTTGCAGGATGACAAGGTCTGTATTTCCAATTTCTTCTATGAAATCTGGGTTCCTGCTATTCAGGTCAAAGGCAGATGACCTCAGACCTCGTACAGTTAATGTTTACATTAACATACATACAGAAGTTTACATTAACCAAACACATTTAAACTCAGTTTTTCACAATTCCTGACATTTAATCCTAGTAACAATTCCCTGTCTTAGGTCAGTTAGGATCACCACTTTATTTTAAGAATGTGAAATGTCAGAATAATAGTAGAGAGAATTATTTATTTCAGCTGTTATTTCTTTCATCCCATTCCCAGTGGGTTAGAAGTTTACATACACTCAATTGGTATTTGGTAGCATTGCCTTTAAATTGTTTAACTTGGGTAAAACATTTTGGGTAGCCTCCTGCAAGCTTTCCACAATAAGTTGGGTGAATTTTGGCCCAGTCCTCTTGACAGAGCTGGTGTAACTGAGTCAGTTTTGTAGGCCTCCTTGCTCACACATGCTTTTTCAGTTCTGCCCACAAATTTTCTATGGGATTGAGGTCAGGGCTTTGTGATGGCCATTCCATTTTGCCAAAACTTTGGGGTCATTGTCCATCATATCAATGGTCATTATGGCCAAATAGTTATATTTTTGTTTCATCAGACCAGAGAACATTTCTCCAAAAAGTACGATCTGTTTTTTTATTTTTTATTTATTTAACCTTTATTTAACCAGGAAGAGCTCATTGAGATTTAAAATCTCTTTTTCAAGAGCGTCCTGGCCAAGATAGGCAGCACCAAGTCATTACAAAAATGACAGACAAACAACATGAAAAACTACAAGTAATCTAGTAAAAAATGGAATTCACAAGAGTATAACAATATCAAAAACAGCAAATTGAAAACATTGACAGTCTCAAGATCATTCATCAGTGATTTAGAAATCGGGACAAGTTCTTCCAGTTTAAAAGTATTTTGTAAGGCGTTCCAAGACGATGGTGCAGAGTACATAAGCCCTTTTACCAAATTCAGTTTGGACATTTGGAACAGTTAGCAGGATAAAGTCCAGCGAACAAAGAGAGTACCCACCACATTTCTGAACAATACAAATGCCCAAATAAAAGGTAGTAAACCCAAAATGGCTTTGTAAATAAAAGTATACCAGTGCCCGAGCCTACGAGTGACTAGAGAAGGCCAGCCAACCCTGGTATACAAAGTGCAGTGGTGCGTAAGGGTTTTGCAATTTCAGCTTCAATTTTTCTATTTTTTATTTCATCAATTAAAATTCCAAGATATTTATATGAGGTTACAACCTCAATCTCCTTGCCCTGACAGGTAGTTATAGGTGAAAGGTTCAGAGGTCTATTTCTTGCTTTAGAAAACACCATTAGTTTAGTTTTGTCAGTATTGAGGATGAGCTTCAATTGACACAAGGTATGTTGAACAGTATAAAAAGCAGTTTGCAAGTTCTGGAAAGATTTTGTAAGAGACGAGGCACAACAGTAAATAACAGTATCATCAGCATAAAAATGAAGTTGCGCATTTTGGACATTTTTGTCTAAATCATTTATATAAATAGTGAATAAGAGAGGACCAAGTATAGAGCCTTGGGGCACACCATTAAAGACAGACAATTTAACAGACTTAAGCCCATCAAATTGAGTGCACTGAGTTTTATCAGACAGGTAGTTAGCAAACCATGCAACTGCATGCTCTGAAAGACCTACACTCGACAATCTCTGCCGTAGTATAGCATGATCAAATGTATCAAAAGCCTTAGAGAGATCAATAAAATGTGAAACACAGTGCTGTTTTTTTGTCAAGGGCTTCAGTGATATCATTTAAAACTCTCATGGCTGCTGTAATTGTGCTATGCTTCTTCCTGAAGCCCGGTTGGTACATTGATAATATAGAGTTAGTAAATTTAAAAAACCTTGTGAGTGAACAGCTAAAGAGTTTCAAGTATTTTCACCAGGGGTGACAGCTTTGAGATTGGCCTATAATTATTTAAAAGAGTTGGATCTCCCCCTTTTAAAAGTGGTAGGACAAATGCTGATTTCCAGATTTGGGGAATTTCATTACATTCCAGGGTTAGATTGAACAGATATGTAAGTGGTTCAGCTATGAAATCAGCTGCCAGATTTAAAAAGCAGGGATCCAAAAGTTCAGGACCTGCAGGCTTTCTCTGATCTAAGGATTTCAGCGCTGTATGTACCACCTGCACTGAGAATGGCAAAAAGCTCAAAATTTGACCAGCTCTCACTGGTTCATCCACACAGGGTTGAACATAGACAGAGGACACTAAATCAAACAGCCTACCAGATGATACAAAGTGCTCATTGAAACAATTCAGCATTTCAGGTTTGTCATATACAGCAACAGAGTCCTTCAAAACACATGAAGAGGACCAGGTGCAGCGTGGTAGTATTCATTAACATTACTGTTACCAGACAAATGAACAGTTCTGCAAGGTAATAGCCTACCCACAACCCATAGTGGGAAAACGTTCTAGTATGGTCATTCAGGTTATCAGTGGTAACAGACATAAAATATTCAGAACAAAACTTGGCCTTCACTGAGACATAAAAAAGAAAATAGCAGTTCAGGTTATCAGTGGTAACATACATAAAATATTCAGACTTGGCCTTGGTCAAAAATAAGGCAATCAGCATCAGAACGTGATTTCCTTGCTTTAGCCCAGGCTAGATTACGGTCGTGAATAATACAAGACAGCTCAGAAGAAAACCATGGATTATCCTTCCCTTTAACCCTGAACCTGCGGAATGGGCCATGTTTGTTTACTATTTGGGAAAACCCATCATGAAAGAATTTCCAGGCAGTTTCCACATCAGGGATAAGCTCAATCTGCTCCAGTCAAAATAAAACAAATCATGAAAGAAAGCCTGCTCATTAAAACACTTCAGATTTCTCTTCCGGATAAAACGTGGGTTTGTCTTAGGAACCTTAGTATTTCTAACAGCAACAACAAGCACAATGGTCACTTAAATCATTACAAAAAACACCAAATGCAGAATATTTATGTGGAACATTTGTCAATATCAAATAAATCAGGGTAGATGTATCTGGGCATTTAAGATTTGGGCGAGTGGGTGAGTTAATCAACTGGGTAAGATTCATAGAATTACAAAACATTTTTAAATCATCAGACACCGGCTTTAACCAATACCAGTTGAGATCACCAATCAAGATCATTTCACTGTCAAGAAGTTTAGACATAAGGTGTGTCAAAGAAGGAAATGCATCAACGAGAGCAGAGGGGCGTTGATAACAGCCAATCACAGTTATAGAGAGCAGAGGGGGTCTATAACAGCCTATCACAGTTATAGAGAGCAGAGGGGGGTCTATAACAGCCAATCACAGTTATAGAGAGCAGAGGGGGTCTATAACAGCCAATCACAGTTATAGAGAGCAGAGGGGACTATAACAGCCAATCACAGTTATAGAGAGCAGAGGGGTTCTATAAAGCCAATCACAGTTATAGAGAGCAGAGGGGGGGGTCTATAACAGCCAATCACAGTTATAGAGAGCAGAGGGAGTCTATAACAGCCAATCACAGTTATAGAGAGCAGAGGGGGTCTATAACAGCCAATCACAGTTATAGAGAGCAGAGGGGGTCTATAACAGCCAATCACAGTTATAGAGAGCAGAGGGGTTCTATAACAGCCAATCACAGTTATAGAGAGCAGAGGGGGGGGTCTATAACAGCCAATCACAGTTATAGAGAGCAGAGGGGGTCTATAACAGCCAATCACAGTTATAGAGAGCAGAGGGAGTCTATAACAGCCAATCACAGTTATAGAGAGCAGAGGGGGTCTATAACAGCCAATCACAGTTATAGAGAGCAGAGGGGGTCTATAACAGCCAATCACAGTTATAGAGAGCAGAGGGGGTCTTTAACAGCCAATCACAGTTATAGAGAGCAGAGGGGGTCTATAACAGCCAATCACAGTTATAGAGAGCAGAGGGGGTCTATAACAGCCAATCACAGTTATAGAGAGCAGAGGGGGTCTTTAACAGCCAATCACAGTTATAGAGAGCAGAGGGGGTCTTTAACAGCCAATCACAGTTATAGAGAGCAGAGGGGGTCTTTAACAGCCAATCACAGTTATAGAGAGCAGAGGGGGGGTCTATAACAGCCAATCACAGTTATAGAGAGGCCCTTTGAAACCTCAATATTCAAAGCAAGAAGTTCCAACTGTTTACATATAGTTCCAGACTTCTCCACACTTACAGGGAATTTAGATGTTACATATATAGCCACACCCCATCTTTCTTAATAACCCGGTCAGTGAGATAAACATTGTAACCACTTATACAAATATCCTTATCAAAAACAGACTTGCTGAGCCAGGTTTCAGAAAACACAATTACATCAGCATCAGTTGATTTAGCCCAAATCCTAACCCCATCAATTTGTGACAACAGGCTGCGTACAGTTAAATGAAAAATACCAAAACCAGATCTTGATTTAAAATCAGAGTGGGTTTGGGGACATTGCATATCAGGGCCAGGTTTAGGTTGCACGTTACCTGATATCAACAAAAGAAGAATAACTAGGCACCTCTGTTTAATAACCCTTGCATGGCTTCTCTTTTTTAAGAGACCTAATGCAAGCGAATTCTACAAGTGAGTTTCTTTGTCCCCATGTGCAATTGTAAACTGTAGTCTGGCTTTTTTATGTCAGTTTTGGAGCAGTGGCTTCTTCCTTGCTGAGTGGCCTTTCAGGTTATGTCGATATAGGACGCGTTTTACTGTGGATATAGACACTTTTGTACCGTTTCCTCCAGCATCTTCACAAGGTCCTTTGCTGTTGTTCTGGGATTGATTTGCACTTTTCGCACCGAAGTCCGTTCATCTCTAGGAGACAGAATGCGTCTCCTTCCTGAGCGGTATGACGGCTGCGTGGTCCCATGGTGTTTATACTTGCGTACTATTGTTTGTACAGATGAACGCGGTACATTCAGGCATTTGGGAATTGCTCCCAAGGATGAACCAGGCTTGTGGAGGTCTACAGATTTTTCTTTCTTTTGATTTTCCCATGATGTCAAGCAAAGAGGCACTGAGTTTGAAGGTAGGCCTTGAAATACATCCACATGTACATCTCCAATTGACTCAAATGATGTCAATTAGCCTATCAGAAGATTCTAAAGCCATGACACATTTTCTGGAATTTTCCAAGCTGTCTAAAGGCAGTCAACTTCATGTATGTAAACTTCTGACCCACTAGAATTGTGATACAGTGAATTATAAATGAAATAATCTGTCTGTAAAGAATTGTTGGAAAAATGACTTGTGTCATTCACAAAGTAGATGTCCTAACCGATTTGCCAAAACTATAGTTTGTTAACAAGAAATTTGTCTGGTGGTTGAAAAACAAGTTTTTAATTAATCCAACCTATGTATGTAAACTTCCAACTTCAACTGTATTGCAGGATATTCCTTGATATTCCACTCTTTAATTTATAGAAACATTGTATATCAAAACAAATGTGAATCTGCAGGGGTTTACCCTCTTTGTGGGGTCACCCTGCCCCCCCGCCCTCCTTCCACAGCTGGTCAGCGGGCTGAATGCTGAGGACAGCAGTTTAGGGTTTGTCCTGTGAGCGCATGGGTAAACCCAGCTCTATATATATGCAAATCCCATTCGTTCTCTCTCTGTCCTCAGCTCCACAGTGTAATGGACAATCTATGAGGGGTATTGATCGACACGGAGATGTCTCTATCTGTGTATGCGTATAGGGGTTGATGAAGGAATCATGCTCAATATTAGGACATCTCTTTGCGTGTGTGTGTGTGTGTGTGTGTGTTTGCCTAGGGCATGTGCATGTACGGGTTCAGGTCTGGGTTAATATAGAGACTAAAAGGCTTGTAGGGGTATGTGCGACCTGTATTTTAGTCCACTGTGACTCTCACCTCCAGCGGACTACAGTGGGTTTGGGTTCCTCCTCGTGTGTGTGGGAAAAATCCAAAGAAAAGAAAAAAGTGGAAGAGAAAAAGGAGGAGAATCGTCAGGGATAAGGCATGGTAAAGATGGTCATCTGTAGATAAGACATGGTAAAGATGGTCATCTGTAGATAAGACATGGTAAAGATGGTCATCTGTAGATAAGGCATGGTAAAGATGGTCAGCTGTGGATAAGACATGGTAAAGATGGTCATCTGTAGATAAGGCATGGTAAAGATGGTCATCTGTAGATAAGGCATGGTAAAGATGGTCATCTGTAGATAAGGCATGGTAAAGATGGGTGGATCAAGATAAGGCATGGTAAAGATGGTCATCTGTAGATAAGGCATGGTAAAGATGGTCATCTGTAGATAAGACATGGTAAAGATGGTCATCTGTAGATAAGGCATGGTAAAGATGGTCATCTGTAGATAAGACATGGTAAAGATGGTCATCTGTAGATAAGGCATAAAGATGGGTAAAGATGGTCATCTGTAGATAAGACATGGTAAAGATGGTCATCATGGTAAAGATGGTCAGATAAGACATGGTAAAGATGGTCATCTGTAGATAAGACATGGTAAAGATGGTCATCTGTAGATAAGGCATGGTAAAGATGGTCATCTGTAGATAAGACATGGTAAAGATGGTCAGCTGTAGATAAGACATGGTAAAGATGGTCATCTGTAGATAAGGCATGGTAAAGATGGTCAGCTGTGGATAAGACATGGTAAAGATGGTCATCTGTAGATAAGACATGGTAAAGATGGTAATCTGTAGATAAGGCATGGTAAAGATGGTCAGCTGTGGATAAGACATGGTAAAGATGGTCAGCTGTGGATAAGGCATGGTAAAGATGGTCAGCTGTGGATAAGGCATGGTAAAGATGGTCAGCTGTGGATAAGGCATGGTAAAGATGGTCAGCTGTGGATAAGGCATGGTAAAGATGGTCAGCTGTGGATAAGACATGGTAAAGATGGTCAGCTGTGGATAAGGCATGGTAAAGATGGTCAGCTGTGGATAAGACATGGTAAAGATGGTCAGCTGTAGATAAGACATGGTAAAGATGGTCAGCTGTGGATAAGACATGGTAAAGATGGTCAGCTGTGGATAAGGCATGGTAAAGATGGTCAGCTGTGAATAAGGCATGGTAAAGATGGTCAGCTGTGGATAAGACATGGTAAAGATGGTCAGCTGTGGATAAGGCATGGTAAAGATGGTCAGCTGTGGATAAGACATGGTAAAGATGGTCAGCTGTGGATAAGGCATGGTAAAGATGGTCAGCTGTGGATAAGACATGGTAAAGATGGTCAGCTGTAGATAAGACATGGTAAAGATGGTCAGCTGTGGATAAGACATGGTAAAGATGGTCAGCTGTGGATAAGACATGGTGAAGATGGTCAGCTGTGGATAAGACATGGTAAAGATGGTCAGCTGTGGATAAGACATGGTAAAGATGGTCATCTGTAGATAAGACATGGTAAAGATGGTCAGCTGTGGATAAGACATGGTAAAGATGGTCAGCTGTGGATAAGACATGGTAAAGATGGTCATCTGTAGATAAGACATGGTAAAGATGGTCATCTGTAGATAAGACATGGTAAAGATGGTCAGCTGTGGATAAGACATGGTAAAGATGGTCAGCTGTGGATAAGGCATGGTAAAGATGGTCAGCTGTGGATAAGACATGGTAAAGATGGTCATCTGTAGATAAGACATGGTAAAGATGGTCAGCTGTGGATAAGACATGGTAAAGATGGTCAGCTGTGGATAAGGCATGGTAAAGATGGTCATCTGTAGATAAGACATGGTAATGATGGTCAGCTGTGGATAAGACATGGTAAAGATGGTCAGCTGTGGATAAGACATGGTAAAGATGGTCAGCTGTGGATAAGGCATGGTAAAGATGGTCAGCTGTGGATAAGGCATGGTAAAGATGGTGATCTGTAGATAAGACATGGTAAAGATGGTCAGCTGTGGATAAGACATGGTAAAGATGGTCAGCTGTGGATAAGACATGGTAAAGATGGTCAGCTGTGGATAAGGCATGGTAAAGATGGTCAGCTGTGGATAAGACATGGTAAAGATGGTCAGCTGTGGATAAGGCATGGTAAAGATGGTCAGCTGTGGATAAGGCATGGTAAAGATGGTCAGCTGTGGATAAGACATGGTAAAGATGGTCAGCTGTGGATAAGGCATGGTAAAGATGGTCAGCTGTGGATAAGGCATGGTAAAGATGGTCAGCTGTAGATAAGACATGGTAAAGATGGTCAGCTGTGGATAAGACATGGTAAAGATGGTCAGCTGTGGATAAGGCATGGTAAAGATGGTCAGCTGTGAATAAGGCATGGTAAAGATGGTCAGCTGTGGATAAGACATGGTAAAGATGGTCAGCTGTGGATAAGGCATGGTAAAGATGGTCAGCTGTGGATAAGACATGGTAAAGATGGTCAGCTGTGGATAAGACATGGTAAAGATGGTCAGCTGTGGATAAGGCATGGTAAAGATGGTCAGCTGTGGATAAGACATGGTAAAGATGGTCAGCTGTAGATAAGACATGGTAAAGATGGTCAGCTGTGGATAAGACATGGTAAAGATGGTCAGCTGTGGATAAGACATGGTAAAGATGGTCAGCTGTGGATAAGACATGGTAAAGATGGTCAGCTGTAGATAAGACATGGTAAAGATGGTCAGCTGTGGATAAGACATGGTAAAGATGGTCAGCTGTAGATAAGGCATGGTAAAGATGGTCAGCTGTGGATAAGACATGGTAAAGATGGTCATCTGTAGATAAGACATGGTAAAGATGGTCAGCTGTGGATAAGACATGGTAAAGATGGTCAGCTGTGGATAAGACATGGTAAAGATGGTCATCTGTACATAAGACATGGTAAAGATGGTCAGCTGTGGATAAGACATGGTAAAGATGGTCAGCTGTGGATAAGACATGGTAAAGATGGTCATCTGTACATAAGACATGGTAAAGATGGTCAGCTGTGGATAAGACATGGTAAAGATGGTCAGCTGTGGATAAGGCATGGTAAAGATGGTCAGCTGTGGATAAGACATGGTAAAGATGGTCAGCTGTGGATAAGGCATGGTAAAGATGGTCAGCTGTGGATAAGACATGGTAAAGATGGTCAGCTGTGGATAAGACATGGTAAAGATGGTCAGCTGTGGATAAGATATTGGAAAGATGGTCATCTGTCGATAAGACATGGTAAAGATGGTCTTCTGAAGTGAGGATAAGATATGGTAAAGATGGTCAGCTGTAGCGAGGATATTATACAGTAGAAATGGTCATCTGTAGTGAGGATAAGATATGGTAAAGATTGTCATATGTGGACAAGAGATGGTGAAGATGGTCCATTGAAGTGAAGATAAGATATGGTAAAGATGGTCATCTGTGGGTAAGATATGGTAAATATGGTCCTCCTGAAGTGAAGATATGATATGGTAAAGAGGGTGTTCTGAAGTGAGGATAAGACATGTTAAAGATGGGCATCTGTAGCGAGGATAATACCTGGTAGAAATGGTCATCTGTGGATAAGATATGGTAAAGATGGTCATCTGTAGTGAGGATAAGAAAGGGTAAAGATGATCATCCGTGGATAAGATATGGTAAAGATGGTCATCCGTGGATAAGATATGGTAAAGATGGTCATCTGTGGATAAGAAAGGGTAAAGATGGTAATCCGTGGATAAGATATGGTAAAGATGGTCATCTGTGGATAAGATATGGTAAAGATGGTCATCCGTAGATAAGATATGGTAAAGATGGTCATCTGTGGATAAGATATGGTAAAGATGGTCATCCGTGGATAAGATATGGTAAAGATGGTCATCTGTGGATAAGAAAGGGTAAAGATGGTCATCTGTGGATAAGATATGGTGAAGATGGTCATCTGTGGATAAGATATGGTGAAGATGGTCATCTGTTGATACAGTAAGATATGGTAAAGATGGTGCTCTGAAGTGAGGATAAGACATGGTAAAGATCGTCATCGGTATTGAGGATATGATATGGTAAAGATGGTCATCTGTATTGAGGACAAGACATGGTAAAGATGGTCATCTGTAGTGAGGATATGATATGATAAAGATGGTCATCTGTATTGAGGATATGATATGGTAAAGATGGTCATCTGTATTGAGGATATGATATGATAAAGATGGTCATCGGTAGTGAGGATATGATATGGTAAAGATGGTCATCTGTAGTGAGGATATGATATGGTAAAGATGGTCATCTGTAGTGAGGATATGATATGGTAAAGATGGTCATCGGTAGTGAGGATATGATATGGTAAAGATGGTCATCTGTATTGAGGATATGATATGGTAAAGATGGTCAACTGTTGTGAGGAAAAGTGATTGTGTACAGGGTTGGTCATTTTTTACATAGGAGAGGAAAACTTCAACTGATACATCTTCAACAGAATGCTACTCAAATCATCTCATCTCTCCTCTACTCCACTCCACCATTTGACTCATCTTCTCTCCCATCTGTGTATGTGTGTGGTGGGTGAATGTGTGTGTGTGTGGTGTGTGCTTGCATGTGTGTGCGTGTGCTTGTTTGTACAGTGGTTGGTGAAGGAATCATGCAGATGATCAGAAAATCATTATTAGGAAATATCATTATGTGTATGTGTGTGTGTATTTACTGCTCATGTTGAGGACTTGCTTTCTCAGCAGGAGCCGTTTCCTCATGCAGAACTGGAAAACTAGATATGCAGGCAAACAAAACACTCTGCACAAACTACACACACACACAATCTGACTTTTCAGTGTGTGTGTGTGTGTGTGTGTGTGTGTGTGTGATGATCTCACGCTGAGGGTCTGCGGATGGGTATTTACTGCGGGCTGACCGGTTTGGGCTACTTTGACACCACTCCACTCGTAAATGACCTCCCTCCCCCCCTCAGCAAGGAACAATGGGAAGACCTGGGAATAGGCTGGGGATGGGCTCTGATTCCCTGAACCCCCCCTTGGGGGTATAATGCCTTCCCCAGCTTGATCTACCAAGCTGATTTATACAGTAGTTATGTGTTTTATAAATAAGAAACGCAACATCTTTGACAGATCATTTAGATACAGGACACCAGCTTTTTGCAAATGATCTTTATTTTGTATAATTTGCGAATACATTTATGGAAGAAAAGCTAAGGTATCTCTGTGCGTGGTTTTATCTGTCCATGACCAACAGAATTACACAGGTTAAAACATATGTAGAGAGAAAATAATTTCCATAAGAATTTCCATAATTTTCCCAACCTGCTTTTGAGGATATGAAGTGCCCCCCCTCTCTCTCTGAGACACGGGGATATTTTAACTCCTGGTGGGGCCTGGAGATGGATCAGGTAGATTGATTTCACACACACAGAATAGGAGGAAAGATACAGTGTGTGTGTGTGTGTGTGTGTGTGTGTGTGTGTGTGTGTGTGTGTGTGTGTGTGTGTGTGTGTGTGTGTGTGTGTGTGTGTGTGTGTGTGTGTGTGTGTGTGTGTGTGTGTGTGTGTGTGTGAGAGAGAGAGAACAGAGAAATGCAGAGCGAAGAAGTAAGATACAACCTGATTATGTCTGTAATACATGAAACGTGTTCTAATAAATGACGGTCTCTATTGGAAACCCTTTGCGTATGGAGTGCAGACAAGCAGTAATTCATTGTTCAAAGGTTAAAATTGCCATGGACAATTATATAATTTAATTTTCTTAAGTGCTATTAGCATATATATTTAGTTACATATTCAGTGCTTGGGACTCGAGAATAGACTATAATGTGACAAGGAATCAAGATCAATTTATTTACTATAGAGAATAAGAGAGAGAAAGCAGACAGCTAGACATAGACAGTAATTACAAGAGATGGAGAGAGGTAGAGAGATGTAGAGAGATGTAGAGAGAGGTAGAGAGAGGTAGCGAGATGTAGAGAGAGGTAGAGAGAGGTGTAGAGAGGTAGAGAGATGGAGAGAGAGGTAGAGAGAGGTAGAGAGAGGTAGGGAGAGATGGAGAGAGAGGTGTAGCGAGGTAGAGAGAGAGGTGTAGAGAGGTAGAGAGATGGAGAGAGGTAGAGAGAGGTAGCGAGATGGAGAGAGGTAGAGAGAGGTAGAGAGAGGTAGAGAGGTAGCGAGATGTAGAGAGAGGTAGAGAGAGGTGTAGAGAGGTAGAGAGGTAGCGAGATGTAGAGAGAGGTAGAGAGAGGTAGAGAGAGGTGTAGAGAGGTAGAGAGAGGTAGCGAGATGTAGAGAGATGTAGAGAGAGGTAGCGAGATGTAGAGAGAGATGGAGAGAGGTAGAGAGATGGAGAGAGAGGTAGAGAGATGGAGAGAGAGGTAGAGAGATGGAGAGAGATGTAGAGAGGTAGAGAGAGGTAGAGAGATGGAGAGAGAGGTAGAGAGATGGAGAGAGAGGTAGAGAGATGGAGAGAGAGGTAGAGAGAGGTAGAGAGATGGAGAGAGAGGTAGAGAGATGGAGAGAGAGGTAGAGAGATGTAGAGAGAATGGGGAAAAGGGAGAGAAGGAAAGAGAGAGAGAAATAGATTGATGCTTATTTATTTTCACATTGGACTTTAACCATTTGTACATCATTACAACACTGTATATATACATAATGACATTTGTAATGTCTTTATTCTTTTGAAAAACTTCTGTGAGTGGAATGTTTACTGTTAATTTTTGTTTATTTCACTTTTGTATATTATCTATCTCACTTGCTTTGGCAATGTTAACATATGTTTCCCATGCCAATAAAGCCCCTTGAATTGAATTGATAGAAATATGGGGAAACAGAGGTAGAGAGAGGTAGAGAGATACAGGTAGAGGTTGAGGGAAGTAGAGAGAGGTACAGGTAGAGAGAGGTAAAAGTAGAGAGAGGTAGAGGGAGGAAGAGAGAGGTAGAGGTAGAGAGAGGTACAGGTAGAGAGAGGTAAAAGTAGAGAGAGGAAGAGGGAGGTAAAAGTAGAGAGAGGAAGAGGGAGGTAAAAGTAGAGAGAGGTAGAGGGAGGTAAAAGTAGAGAGAGGAAGAGGGAGGTAAAAGTAGAGAGAGGAGGAGGGAGGTAAAAGTAGAGACTGGTAGAGGGAGGTAAAATTTGAGAGAGGAAGAGGGAGGTAAAATTAGAGAGGAAGAGGGAGATAAAAGTAGAGAGAGGAAGAGGGAGGTAAAAGTAGAGAGAGGAAGGGGGAGGTAAAAGTAGAGAGAGGTAGAGAGAGGTAAAGTTAGATGGGGGTAGGTAGATGTACAGAGAGGTAGAATTGAGAGAGGTAGAGGTAGAGAGTGGTAGAGAGAGGTAGAGGAAGAGAGAGGTAGAAGAAGGTAGAAGGTAGTGGTAGGCATAGAGGTAGACGTAAAGAGGGGTAGAGGTAGAGAGTGGTAGAGGAAGGTATATAGTGTTAGATGTAGAGGTAAAGAGATGGAGAGGGAAGTAGAGAGGTGGAGGGAGGAAAAAGTAGAGAGCAGTAGTAGAGAGGTAGAGAGGTAGAAGTACAGAGAGAGCTAGAGGTAGAGGTAGAGAGATGGTGAGGTAGGGAGAAGTAGAGAGAGGTTGAGGTAGAGAGAGGTATAGGTAGAGAGAGGCAGAAGTTGAGGGAGGTAGAAGGAGAGAGGTAGGGGAAGGTAGAGAGAGGCAGAAATGCAGAGAGGTACAGAGATGTATAGAGAGAGAGGGAGGTAGAGATGGGTAGAAGTACAGAGAGGTAGAAGTAGAGAGAGATGGAGGTAGAGATAGGTAGAGGTGGAGAGAGGTCGATGTAAAGAGATGTAGGGAGAGGTAAAGAGAGGTAGAAGTACAGAGAGGTAGAGAACGGTAGCATAGAGGGAAGTAGGGAGAAGTAGAGAAGGAAAGAGGTAGAAGTACAGAGAGGTAGAGCGAGGTAGGGAGAAGTAGAGGTAGAAAGAGGTAGGTTGAGGTAAAGAGAGGTTGAGGTAGAAAGACGTATAGGTTGAGGGAAGTAGAGAGAGGTAGAGGTAGAGAGTTAGAATAGAGAGAGGTAAGGTAGAGAGAGGTAGAGAGAGGGAGAGAGGGAGAGGTAGAGGAAGGTCGAGAGAGGAAGAGAGGTAGAGGAAGGTAGAGGAAGGTAGAAGTACAGAGAGGTAGAGAGAGAGGTATAGATAGTTAAAAGTGGAGAGAGGTCGATGTAAAGAGATGTAGGGAGAGGTAAAGAGAGGTATAGAAAAGTAGGGAGAAGTAGAAGTAGAGAGGTAGAGGTTGATGTATAGAGAAGTAGGGAGAAGTAGAAGTAGAGAGGTAGAGGTTGAGGTATAGAGAAGTAGAAGTAGAGAGAGGTAAAGGAAGGTAGAATGGTAGAGGGAGGTAAAGAGTGGTAGAGGTAAAGAGTGGTAGAAATACAGAGATGTAGCGGTAGAGAGAAGTGGAGGTAAAGAGAGGTAAAGAGAGGTAGAGAGAGGTAGACGGAGGTAGGTAGATGTACAGAGAGGTAGAGGGATGTAGAGAAGATGAGGTAGAGGAAGGTACAAGAGGAGAGAGGTAGAGATACATAGAGGTAGAGAGTGGTAGAAATATAGAGAGGTAGAAGTAGAGAAAGGTAGAAGTAGAGAGAGGTAGAAGTACAGAGAGAAAGAGAGAGGTTGAGAGAAGTACAGAAAGGTAGAGAGAGGTAGAGGTAGAGAGCGGTAAAGGTTTAGAGACAGAGGGAGGTAGAAGTTTAGAGAGGTGGGTAGAGTGGGCTATAGGTAGAGAGACGTAGAAGTACAGAGAGGTAGAGATACCTTTTTGTAGATACTTTTGTACCTGTTTCCTCCAGCATCTTCACAAGGTCCTTTGCTGTTGTTCTGGGATTGATTTGCACTTTTTGCACCAAAGTACGTTCATCTCTAGGAGACAGAAGATGTCTCCTTCCTGAGTGGTATGACGTCTGCGTGGTTCCATGGTGTTTATACTTGCGTACTATTGTCTGTACAGATGAATGTGGTACTCTCAGGCGTTTGGATATTGCTCCCAAGGATGAACCAGACTTGTGGAGGTCTACAATTTCTTTCTGAGGTCTTGGCTGATTTCTTTTCTTTTTCCCATGATGTCAAGCAAAGAGGCACCAAGTTTGAAGGTAGGCCTTGAAATACATCCACAGGTACACCTCCAATTGACTCAAATGGTGTCAATTAGCCTATCAGAAGCTTCTAAAGCCATGACATAATTTCCTGGAATTTTCCAAGCTGTTTAAAGACAGTCAACTTAGTGTATGTAAACTTCTGACCCACTGGAATTGTGATACAGTGAATTATAAGTGAAATAATCTGTCTGTAAACAATTGTTGGGAAAAGGACTTGTGTCATGCACAAAGTAGATGTCCTAACCGACTTGCCCAAACTATAGTTTGTTTACAAGACATTTGTGTAGTGGTTGAAAAACAAGTTTTAATGACTCCAACCTAAGTGTATGTACATTTCCAACTTCAACTGTAGGTAGAGAGAGGTAGAGGGAGGTAGAAATAGAGAGAGGTAGAGAGAGGTAGAAATAGAGAGAGGTAGAGGGATGTAGAAATAGAGAGAGGTAGAGGGATGTAGAAATAGAGAGAGGTAGAGGGAGGTAGAAATAGAGAGAGGTGGAGGGAGGTAGAAATAGAGAGAGGTAGAGAGAGGTAGAGGGAGGTAGAAATAGAGAGAGGTAGAGGAAGGTAGAGAGGTAGAGGGATGTAGTGTGAGGTAGAAATACAGAGGTAGAAGTAGATAGAGTTTGAGGTAGAGATAGGCAGAGGTCAAAGTAAGGAGAGGTAGAGAGAGGTAGAGACAGGTAGAGGAGGCAGAGGGACGTAGTTGAGAGAGGTAGAAGTACAAAGAGGATGAGAGAGGTAAAGGTAGAGAAAGGTAGAGGTAGATGAGGTGGGGAGAAGTAGAGAGAGGTAGAAGTAGAGAGAGACTGAGTTAGAGGTACGTAGAGGTAGAGAGAGGTATAGGTAGAGAGAGAGGTAGAGGTAGCGAGAGGAAGAAGTACACAGAGAGGTAGAGGGAGGTAGAGGTAGGGTGATATTGGTAGAGGTAGAGAGTGGTAGAGGAAGGTAGAGGTAGGTAGAGGTAGAGACAGGTAGAGGTATAGAGAGGTAAAGGTATAAAGAGGTAGAGAGAGGTAAAGGTAGAGAGAGGTAGAAGTACAGAGAAATAAAGGTAGAGATAGGTAGATGTACAGAGAGGTTGAAGTAAAGAGTGGTGGAGGTAGAGAGAGGTAAAAGAGAGGTAAAGGTAGAGAGAGGGAGAGGTAAAGAGAGAGAGAGAGGGGTAGCGAGAGGGAGAGGTAAAGAGAGAGAGAGGTAGAGGAAGGTAAAGAGAGGTAGAGGTAGAGAGAGGGAGAGGTAAAGAGAGAGAGAGGTAGAGGAAGGTAAAGAGAGGTAGAGGTAGAGAGAGGGAGAGGTAAAGAGAGGTAGAGGAAAGTAGAGAGAGGTAGATTTAGGTAGAGGTATAGGTAAAGTGACAGGTAGAGGGAGGTAGAAATACAGAGAAGTAGAGATAGGTAGAAGTAGAGCGTGGTAGAGAGAGGTAGAAGTACAGAGAGATAGAGGTATAGAGAGGTAGAGGTAGAGAGAGTTCAAAGTGCAGAGAGATAGAGGTATAGAGAGGTAGAGGTAGAAGTAGAGAGAGCTAGAGGTAGAGAGAGGTCAAAGAAAAGAGTCAAGGAGAGGTAAAGCGAGGTAGAAGAAGGGGTAGAGCGAGGTGGAGGGAGCTACAGATAGATAGAGGTAGAAGTACAGAGACGTAGAAGAAGAGAGAGATAGACGTAGAGAGAGGTCAAAGTTTAGAGAGAGTTTACTGTTAATTTTTATTGTTTATTTCACTTTATATATTCACTTTATATATTATCTACCTCACTTGCTTTGGCAATGTTAACACATGTTTCCCATGCCAATAAAGCCCCTTGAATTTAATTGAATTGAGAGAGGTAGAAAGAGGTAGAGGAAGGTAAGGAGAAGTAGACGTAGAGGTTGATGGACGTAGAGAGATGTCGTGACGTTGTATTAGTTAATGTGACGACTGTTGCTCATCGAATGATTACAAGTTTCTAATTATGTGATTAACTGAATCGAGCAATTATTAAGTCATTAACCTGGGGCACCATGGGAAAACAAGTTTTTATTGAGTTTCTATTTCCCAAATTAACTCAAAGAATATCAGAATATTGATTTTACAACAGCCGCTAATTAACCAGTTGCCTCTAACAATCTCGTCCTGAACGTGGTAGAGCCCGTGAATCTGCACGGACCCGGGTCTCACCAATGAGTTCGTACCACACCATTCTTAGTTGAATATTTATTTACTAAAAAGATAAAATGATGATAAAAGATACACATAGACAAAACACATTATAGGCTATTGATTAGAACTTAGTATAACAGGCCAACACACTATGGTGCGTGTTACCCACAATGAGAATTTCAAAAGAGAGAGAAAAAAAAGAAAGTACACAAGAGAAATATACATTTGGGTGAATTTGTCAGCTATGTTATTCTAACCCTAGCCTTGCCCCAAACTGCCGCTCTTATGGGTCAGAATATAATGATGTAATTACGTGGGGATGATCTCTTCGGATTCTCTGCGTGGACTGTTCTGCTGGTCGATGACGTACTTCTCCTGCGCACCTCCCTGCTCGTCCTCCCGGTGTCAGTGTCCTTTGTGGCTTAGGAGTCTGTTCCCTCACCCCTTTCTCTGGAAGGGGTCTTCTGAGGACAGACAGCTCTGTAGCTCAGAGCTCACAGCATAGGAATGAAACCCTTTAGATACCACGATTCGATGGGAGATGGAGGCTAGGTGGTTCGACTTGAATTCACCCGCCTAGACACAGCTACTCATCCGTAGCTTGGTTAGAAAAGGATTTCTTTGTCCTCAAACTTGCATTGCGTTCTGGGTTCATTGACTTTTTTAGACCTCGCTGCAGCTGGGGTCACTTAGTCCTGTTGTAAATTCTATACTCACAGGTTTTATACCCTTGGGTCCGAAGTGGGCGTAACCGCCTTTAGGGAAATTCTCTGGGCGTACCAAGTTAATGAGGCAAAGTCCAGATTTTACTCAAATCCAATTTTAGACAACTAACTTAACATTTCACCTTCCCCAAAACATTCTCTTTGATTTGGATATTTTTCATACTACGTACAATGTATAAACATCAAACATATACTAGGAAAACCCTTCACATTACAATGTTTTCATAATAACGTATTCTATTAACCTTTAATAACAAAACAAAAATTACATACATTTTCATATTCCATCTATCGTCATGACCACCTTTGTGGCTGACGGAAACCATTGTTCCAAAGTCACTTTATTTCATGTTTAATGTTCTGAGGCTGGGTCTCCATAGGAACAGGACAAAGGCATTTGTCTGTGGCCTGAGATTTACCAGGGGCGTGAGGGGCCATAAAACCCCCCACATCTTCAGACCCCTAGATCTCTCCTCCTCTGTTGGGGTTGAGAGATATTCTGTAGGGTTGTGGTCTCCTGTAACCTGACCTGATCAAGACAGTCATGACAGAGAGGTGGAGAGAGGTTGAGGTAGAGCGTTTGAGGTGGAGGCAGGTAGAAGTAGAGAGAGGTAGAAGTACAGAGATGCATAGAGAGGTAGAGATCGGTAGAAGTACACAGAGGTAGAGATAGAGAATGGTAGAGGTCGAGGAAGGTAGAGAGAGGTAGAATTACAGAGAGGTAGAAGTAGAGAGATGTAGAAAGAGGTAGAGGAAGGTAGGGAGAAGTAGACAGAGGTTGATGGACGTAGAGAGAGGTAGGGAGAGGTTGAGGAAGGTAGAGACAGGTAGAAGTACAGAGAGGTAGAAGTAGAGAGGTGTAGAGGGAGATGAAGGTAGAGAGCAGTAGAGGTAGTTAGAGAGAGGTATAGGAAGAGAGAGGTAGCGATAGAGGGAGGTAGATGTAGGTAGAAGTACAGAGAGGTAGAGAGTGGTACAGAGGTAGAAGTATAGAGAGGTAGAGAGAGAGGTAGAGGAAGGTAGAGAGAGAGAGAGAGAGAGAGGGAGGTTGAGGGAGGTAGAAGTACAGAGAAGTAGAGAGAGATAGGTAGAGAGAGTTGGAGGAAGGTAGAGAGATGTAGAGGTAGAGGAAAGTTGAGAGAGGTTGAGGTAGAGAGAGGTTGAGGTAGAGAGAGGTAGAAAGTGGTTGAGAGAGGTAGAAGTACAGAGATGTAGAGAGAGGTAGAAGTACGATAGAGAGAGGTAGAAGTAAAGAGGGGTAGGGAGAGACAGAGCGGTAGAAGTACAGAGAGGTAGAGGGAGGTAGAGGGATGTAGTGGGAGGTAGAGAGATAGAAGTACGGAGAGGTAGAGGGGGTAGAGGGATGTAGTGGGAGGTAGAGAGAGGTAGAAGTACAGAGAGGTAGAAGTACAGAGAGGTAGAGATAGGTAGAGAGTGGTAGAAGTACAGGGAGATAGAGGTAGGTAGAGGTAGAAGTAAAGATGGGTAGGGAGAGACAGAGGTAGAAGTACAGAGAGGTAGAGGGAGGTAGAGGGATGTAGTGGGAGGTAGAAGTACAGAGAGGTAGAAGTACAGAGAGGTAGAGGGGGTAGAGGGATGTAGTGGGAGGTAGAGAGAGGTAGAAGTACAGAGAGGTAGAAGTACAGAGAGGTAGAGATAGGTAGAGAGTGGTAGAAGTACAGGGAGATAGAGGTAGGTAGAGGTAGAAGTAAAGATGGGTAGGGAGAGGTAGAGGAGGTAGATAGAGGTAGGGAGAACGTGAAGTAGAGGGGTATAGAGTAGAGGGAGGTAGAAAGAGGTAAAGAGAGGTAGAGGAAGAGAGAGGTAGAGAGAGAGTATACTGCCTCTGATCTGGAGGACTCATTAAACATAGAATATCCCTGGTCATCCCGTATACTGCCTCTGATCTGGAGGACTCATTAAACATAGAATATCCCTGGTCATCCCGTATACTGCCTCTGATCTGGAGGACTCATTAAACATAGAATACCCCTGGTCATCACGTATACTGCCTCTGATCTGGAGGACTCATTAAACATAGAATACCCCTGGTCATCCCGTATACTGCCTCTGATCTGGAGGACTCATTAAACATAGAATACCCCTGGTAATCACGTATACTGCCTCTGATCTGGAGGACTCATTAAACATAGAATACCCCTGGTCATCCCGTATACTGCCTCTGATCTGGAGGACTCATTACCACACATGCTCCGTTTGTTATTGATGTCCGAGTGTTGGAGTGTGCCCCTGGCTATCCATAAATAAATAAAAAACTAGATAAGAACAAGGAATTTGAAATGATTAATACTGTTACTTTTGATACTTAAGTATATTTATCAATTACATTTACTTTCGATATTTAAGTATTTTTAAAACCAAATACTTTTAGACTTTTACTTAAGTATTATTTTACTGGGTGACTTTCACTTGAGTCATTTTCTATTAAGTTATCTTTACTTTTACTCAAGTATGACAATTGGGTACTTATTCCACCCGGGAGGGCTTGGCCTGTTTGTCCACTTGTCCTACAGACAAGGAGATGACTGAGGTCTAAAGACAAGTCTAGGTCCAAAAGGCTCTTGAACAGCTTCTACCCCCAAGCCATAAGACTGCTGAACAATTCATCAAATGGCCACCTATTTACAATGACACCCTCCCCTCCCCCTCCCCTCTGCTCACAGTTTATTATCAGTGCATAGTCACTTCACCCCTACCTACATGTATAAATTACCTCAACTAACCTGTACCCCCACACATTGACTCGGTACCGGTATTCCCTGTATACAGTGCCTTGCGAAAGTATTCGGCCCCCTTGAACTTTGTGACCTTTTGCCACATTTCAGGCTTCAAACATAAAGATATAAAACTGTATTTTTTTGTGAAGAATCAACAACAAGTGGGACACAATCATGAAGTGGAACAACATTTATTGGATATTTCAAACTTTTTGAACAAATCAAAAACTGAAAAATTGGGCGTGCAAAATTATTCAGCCCCCTTGTATGAGCTGAAAGTTTAGAGGGACGGCCAGGTCTTGGTAGATTTGCAGTGGTCTGATACTCCTTCCATTTCAATATTATCGCTTGCACAGTGCTCCTTGGGATGTTTAAAGCTTGGGAAATCTTTTTGTATCCAAATCCGGCTTTAAACTTCTTCACAACAGTATCTCGGACCTGCCTGGTGTGTTCCTTGTTCTTCATGATGCTCTCTGCGCTTATAACGGACCTCTGAGACTATCGCAGTGCAGGTGCATTTATACGGAGACTTGATTACACACAGGTGGATTGTATTTATCATCATTAGTCATTTAGGTCAACATTGGATCATTCAGAGATCCTCACTGAACTTCTGGAGAGAGTTTGCTGCACTGAAAGTAAAGGGGCTGAATAATTTTGCACGCCCAATTTTTCAGTTTTTGATTTGTTCAAAAAGTTTTAAATATCCAATAAATGTCGTTCCACTTCATGATTGTGTCCCACATGTTGTTGATTCTTCACAAAAAAATACAGTTTTATATCTTTATGTTTGAAGCCTGAAATGTGGCAAAAGGTCGCAAAGTTCAAGGGGGCCGAATACTTTCGCAAGGCACTGTATAGCCTCGTTATTGTTATTTTAAAACTATTTATTATAATTTTATTTTTTACTTTATTTTATTTAGTAAATCTTTTTTTAATATTTAGTAAATATTTTCTTAACTCTATATCTTGAACTGTATTGCTGGTTAAGGGCTTATAAGTAAGCATTTCACTGTTGTATTTGGTGCATGTGACAATTTGATTTGAAAATGTTGTGTTATTTGATGCAAGAAACGACTTTACAAAATACAATTCATTATTATTCACATGGCATTATTACAGAGAATCAGACAAATTCTGCTACCCTCTGCCTATTGGCTACTTAGCTTATTCAAGACAGTCTCAAAATACAACACTCTCCCTTTAAGACATAAAACAAGCTCTTTACATGGCTGGCTTTTTAAAGATGTCTAGAAATGTACATGTTTTGTGTTCTTGTAGGTCACAACCACTCCCTCATTGTTGACTACAAATGTTCTATAACTAGGCTAATAACTCACTAACTACCAAAGGATATGAACAAAATGTGCACACGTGGCTACATGTAGCTCTCACTTTGATCTCAAAACAAGTGCATCTACTCACAACCGCTAATGCTGTAAACACAGTCCAGTTTAAAGTAAATGGCACAGATCCACATAGGGCAATAGTCTATTTGCAGCTCTGATTGGTTATGACACACCAGTCTGTGTAGAGTACAGGCCTGAGTCGTGCCTGTCAGTGCAATAGAATCCTACTCCAATGCGCTCTGCCTACAAGAAAATCTCTTGCACAGTTAGTTTTCCATACTAAGTCTCGCATAGTTCATTTTGTTTCAGTATGTTACATTGAAAGTGGCTAATATTGCGTTGATTCGAGCACAATTCCTACAATAAAGCGAAATGTTGATAGTGTTAGCTCAAGGGGAAAACCCAAAAAGTTCTCTGCGTGGGCTGACATTTCCTCTGTGCGGCAGTCGGAGGGAGCTACGAGCAGCCTAGAGGGAACAGTGGTTCAGAGGGCAGGGTCATGTTGTTTAGGATGATCTTGTCACGTCCCGTCTCTCTAGGACAAGAAGGAGCTGGAGTTCTAAGGAGTACCTGGGGAGACGGGCTGGTGTGTGGATGTGTGTGTGTCTACACTACAGCGGGCCATAGAAGGGCCAGGTCCGTCAGGCACATGCCATTACTCACTCCCTGCATCACAATTAGTGCAAATGGGACATTACAGGGAAATTATCATCAATATGATATTAAGAGACGCTCCCTAAACCAATCAGGGGAAAAGTGCTTATTCCTCTGTGTCTACAGATAACGAGAGCATAGAGTCGGGTAAAGGAGTGGAGGGGGGGACATGGAGAAGAAGGAGGGAGGGGTGGGGTGGGGTGGATAAACAAGGAGGTTGAAGTGGGGTAGGGGGGAGAGAGAGAGAGAGAGAGAGAGAAAGAGATGGACAGACAAAATTGGACATTATGTCCTGAGTACATGAGGAAATGCCTTGAAAACCAGCCACTAGGGGCAACAGTGAGGGCTATTACCATCAAGTAGGCTTGGGTTTTGCCAGAGTGTTGTGGACAGGGGTGGTGGATGGGCATAATCCAATGACACTGGATCAGAAGGTTGGGATAGGGTTAAAACCTCAAGTAAAAAGCCAGTGTCTACAACTGGGATTGAACTCACAACCTTCTGACCCAGAGTCATGGGATTTTGGTTTAAACATTAAGTTTAAACCACGCAATCCAATGACTCCGGATCAAAAGGTTGTGTTTGACCACGCAATCCAATGACTCCGGATCAAAAGGTTGTGTTTGATCGCAGTCGTGGACACTTGTTTTTCTTTTTTCTTTTAACCCTATCCCAACCCTTAACCCTTACCTAAACCATTCATAATGAGTGACTAAACTTAACCCGTAACTTTGACGTTTGGAGAAAAGGAACGATACAGAGCAACAGGAGCAACGTTTGGAGAAAAGGAACAATACAGAGCAACAGGAGCAACGTTTGGAGAAAAGGAACAATACAGAGCAACAGGAGCAACGTTTGGAGAAAAGGAACAATACAGAGCAACAGGAGCAACGTTTGGAGAAAAGGAACAATACAGAGCAACAGGAGCAATGTTTGGAGAAAAGGAACGATACAGAGCAACAGGAGCAACGTTTGGAGAAAAGGAACGATACAGAGCAACAGGAGCAACGTTTGGAGAAAAGGAACAATACAGAGCAACAGGAGCAACGTTTGGAGAAAAGGAACAATACAGAGCAACAGGAGCAACGTTTGGAGAAAAGGAACGATACAGAGCAACAGGAGCAACGTTTGGAGAAAAGGAACGATACAGAGCAACAGGAGCAACGTTTGGAGAAAAGGAACAATACAGAGCAACAGGAGCAACGTTTGGAGAAAAGGAACGATACAGAGCAACAGGAGCAACGTTTGGAGAAAAGGAACGATACAGAGCAACAGGAGCAACGTTTGGAGAAAAGGAACAATACAGAGCAACAGGAGCAACGTTTGGAGAAAAGGAACGATACAGAGCAACAGGAGCAACGTTTGGAGAAAAGGAACGATACAGAGCAACAGGAGCAACGTTTGGAGAAAAGGAACAATACAGAGCAACAGGAGCAACGTTTGGAGAAAAGGAACAATACAGAGCAACAGGAGCAACGTTTGGAGAAAAGGAACAATACAGAGCAACAGGAGCAACGTTTGGAGAAAAGGAACGATACAGAGCAACAGGAGCAACGTTTGGAGAACTTGGATGAATGTCTGACTCTGCAGTGAGACTGTGAGACCTTGTTGAACTTGTAATAGGTGTGTTACTGAGTTGGCTTAGTCTTTACTCATTGTATTTAATCATGTAGTGTAATTAAGCTATAGATCTATACCCCTTTGCCCTCAGAACAGCCTCAGTTCATCTGGGTATGGACTCTACAAGGTGTTGAAAGAATTCTACAGGGATGCTGGCCCATGTTGACTTCAATTCTTCCCACAATTGTGTCAAGTTGGCTGGATGTCCTTTGGGTGGTGGACTGTTCTTGATACACACAGGAAACTGTAGGGCGTGAAAAACCCAGCAGCGTTGCAGTTCTTGACACACTCAAACCGGTGCTCCTGTCACCTACATACCCCGTTCAATGTCACATAAATATTTTGTCTTTCCCATTCCCCCTCTGAATGACACACATACACAATCCATGTCTCAGTTGTCTCAAGACTTAAAAATCCTTTAACCCGTCTCCTCCTCTTCATCTACACTGACGTCAATAAGGGATCGTAGCTTTCACCTGGTCAGTCTATGCCAAGGAAAGAGCAGATGTTCCTAATGTTTTGTACACTCAGTGTATATTTCAAATAGCCTCATGTTAGTTCCATTGGGAAAAAAATCCTAGAATAACTGAGACAGAAAGTGTGGTCCATTTGGTTAATGGGAATCGGGCTATCTCAGCCAATAACACTAGCCGTATATCTCACTTCATTTGGCTAGTGTCGCGTCAGCAACATAACCAGGGGAAATAATAATGTGTAGCTATCTACATATGGAGAAGTAATGAACGAGAGAGGGATAGAGGGAGGTCTGGGGAGGGAGGGATGGATGGAGGGGGTGGGAGGAAGGGAGGGAGGGAGGGAGGGAGGGAGGGAGGGAGGGAGGGAGGGAGGGAGGGAGGGAGGGAGGGAGGGAGGGAGGGAGGGAGGGAGGGAGGGAGGGAGGGAGGGAGGAAGGGGGAGTGAGGGAGGGATAGAGGGAGAAAGGGGGAAAGGGAGGGAGGGAGGAAGGGGAGAGATGTAGGGAGGAAGGAGGGTGGAGGGAGGAACTGTGAGGAAGGGATGGAGGGGGAGAGAGGAAGGAAGGGGAAGGGATGGAGGGAGGGAGGGAGGAAGAGGGATGGAGGGAGTAAGTGGGAGGGTGGGAGGGATGGAGAGAGGAAAGGGGTAAAGGGAGAGATGGAGGGAGGGATAGAGGGAGAAAGGGGAAAGGGAAAGGGAGGGAGGGAGGAAGGGGGAGAGATGGAGGGAGGAAGGGGGAAAGGGAGAGATGGAGGGAGAGATGGAAGGGGGAAAGGGAGAGATGGAGGGAGGGAGGAAGGGGGAAAGGGAGAGATGGAGGGAGGGAGGAAGGGGGAGAGATGGAGGGAGGAAGGGGGAAAGGGAGGGATGGAGGGAGGGAGGAAGGGGGAGATGGAGGGAGGGATAGAGGGAGGAAGGGGGAAAGGGAGGGATGGAGGGAGAGATGGAAGGGGGAAAGGGAGAGATGGAGGGAGGGATAGAGGGAGGAAGGGGGAAAGGGAGAGATGGATGGAGAGATGGTAGGGGGAAACGGAGAGATGGATGGAGGGAGGGAGGAAGGGGGAGAGATGGAGGGAGAGATGGAAGGGGGAAAGGGAGAGATGGAGGGAGGGATGAAGGGGGAGAGGTGGAGGGAGGGATAGAGGGAGGAAGGGGGAAAGGGAGAGATGGAGGGAGAGATGGAAGGGGGAAAGGGAGAGATGGAGGGAGGGAGGAAGGGGGAAAGGGAGAGATGGAGGGAGGGATGAAGGGGAGAGGTGGAGGGAGGAAGGGGGAAGGGAGAGATGGAAGGGGGAAAGGGAGAGATGGAGGGAGGGAGGGAGGAAGGGGGAGAGATGGAGGGAGGAAGGAAGGGGGAGAGATGGAGGGAGAGATGGAGGGAGGGAGGGAGGAAGGGGGAGAGATGGAGGGAGGGAGGAAGGGGGAGAGATGGAGGGAGGGAGGGAGGAAGGGGGAGAGATGGAGGGAGGAAGGGGGAGAGATGGAGGGAGGAAGGGAGGGACAGTGTAATTGATATCATTATATTGTGGTATATTTCCCATTCTTTCCTTGTGTTTTTTTTGTTCTTAAATCATTGTTTCCTTTTTAATTTCATATGCTGCCTTCACAGCATGTTGAGGCAGTCTATCTGGTCAGTGTTTTTAGTTTAGTTTGATGTGACTCCCAGGCTGTAGTTGCTGTGTATTTAATCATATCAATTAGTGTGATTGGTATTGGACATTCGCTAGTGCTGTGTCACCATGGTGATTGACGGGAGATATTCTCTGAGACAGAATCTCTTTGAGAGAGAGAGAGAGAGAGGTTTTGGAGTTAGACAGTAACACTGAATTGCAGCTCTATTTCATCAGACCTCAGTGAGTAATATGTAGGCCTAGGTGACCTCATCTTGTCCAATAGTAGGGGCCTACTGACAGCAAACGTTCATTCAGAGGAAATTATGCGTTAACTCACAGGAAGTGATGCCTCGACAAGACACACCTGAATGGCCTCCCAGTACCCCCAGGTTTGGCAGCTGTTTTGAGGGTTCAGCTGCGCCCAGGCTGTATTTGATCTGTCATAATGATTGTCTTTAATATCAACACATGCGGGTGAGCTGGGATTACAATGATCAATAGGAAATGTTTGGATTTGGTGTTTGTAGGTAGGTAGACCACTGTGTGTCTTGAAAGACTTGTCAAAATCCCAGTTGTGCGTGTGTAAGAGAGAGAATGTGAGTGTGCGTGTGTGATGGTATAGGTGCAGTGGCTGGGCCTGCTGCCTGCCGCTACACAGCTCATTTCACAGCTGTGTAGGATTAGGTGGTGGAGTGCGGTGGGCTAAGCTGCCTCTTTTATCTCATTCAAACATGTTGCTAATTCAGCACTGGGCGGCTGCATGCCGCGGGAGTCTGCCTGACTTCCTTAGAGCGCGCACACACACGCACACACACACACACACACACTGCTTTAGTAGCCCTAGCCGACCGCTAAGCGCTGTATCATTCTCCCCGGTGTGAATAAACCGCTAGTCCTAATCCCCAATCAGCCACCGTGACACGGATTATCACCCGAGACACACGCTGCGACCCGGGAGAGAGGGAGGAGGGGGAGGGGGCGAAAGAGGTGTTTGCGAGAAAGGGGGGAGAGGTAGAGAGTGGAGGGTGTCAGGGAGAGTAAAACATGAATTCAGGCTGAACCACTCTGACTCATTGACAATTAATTCAGGAGAAGTTGCCTCACAAAAGACATATTACAAGACTATAAAAAAGGACTACACACTTGTCAAAGTATAACGTGTTTAATTGTGTTAATGAATTAATTCAGTATTCTGTGTGTGTGTTTAAGCGAGTGTGTTCCATATTGAATTCTTCCCCCAGAGGGGAACACACACACACAGAGCCTTAGGGGCTCCGAGTCTCAAACAGAACCCCCGAGATCAAACAGAACCCCTGAGATCACAAGCCTTTCTTCCTGTGTTAACCCCTCATACCTCTCCTACAGTACATGCCCCCTGGTACAGCCTACAGCAAGAGGCTCTCCCTCCCTCCCTCCATGTGTGTGTTTACTCCTGAGTTAATTCAGTACTAATTGGTGTAACATGGTGTAAAGCTCAGGGAAATACAGCTAACAGCCAAGTCCTCCCACAGGGCCTTGTGGGTAAAAATATGTCACAACCACTCAACCTCAACCGTGGCCTAAGAAAACAAACAGCAGGCTGTACTGTACATATGTTATTATTAAACTGAAAAAAATATCAGACTTTTAATGTACATATTTTGTTTTGTATCACATTGGCTGTCTTCATGGGTTTGTGTAAAATCCCCAGAAAACAGGAGGAGTCCCAGCATATCAAGGCACAAGGTGAGACCCAGATGCAGACAGGAGGCAAATGGTTGGAGTCTTACAATGTTTATTCATCTAAAGGGGTAGGAGAGAGAATGGTCGTGGACAGACAAAAGGTCAAAACCAGATCCGAGCCCAGGAATTACAGAGTGGCAGACAGGCTTGTGGTCAAGGCAGGCAGGAGGGTACAGAGTCTAGGAGGTACAGAGTGGCAGACAGGCTTGTGGTCAAGGCAGGCAGAATAGTCAGGCAGGAGGGTACAGAGTCCAGGAGGTACAGAGTGGCAGACAGGCTTGTGGTCAAGCCAGGCAGAATGGTCAGGCAGGAGGGTACAGAGTCCAGGAGGTACAGAGTGGCAGACAGGCTTGTGGTCAAGGCAGGCAGAATAGTCAGGCAGGAGGGTACAGAGTCCAGGAGGTACAGAGTGGCAGACAGGCTTGTGGTCAAGGCAGGCAGAATGGTCAGGCAGGCGGGTACAGAGTCCAGGAGGTACAGAGTGGCAGACAGGCTTGTGGTCAAGGCAGGCAGAATGGTCAGGCAGGCGGGTACAGAGTCCAGGAGGTACAGAGTGGCAGAGAGGCTTGTGGTCAAGGCAGGCAGAATAGTCAGGCAGGCGGGTACAGAGTCCAGGAGGTACAGAGTGGCAGACAGGCTTGTGGTCAAGGCAGGCAGAATGGTCAGGCAGGCGGGTACAGAGTCCAGGAGGTACAGAGTGGCAGACAGGCTTGTGGTCAAGGCAGGCAGAATGGTCAGGCAGGCGGGTACAGAGTCCAGGAGGCACAGAGTGGCAGACAGGCTTGTGGTCAGGCAGGAGGGTACAGAGTCCAGAAACAGGTAATGTTCAAAACCGGGAGGACTAGAAAAGGAGAATAGCAAAAGGAGTACAGGAAAAACACGCTGGTTGACTTTACTAAATATACAAGACGAACTGGAACAGAGAGACAGGAAACACAGGGATAAATACACTGGGGAAAACAAGATGAACTGGCACAGAGAGACAGGAAACACAGGGATAAATACACTGAGGAAAACAAGATGAACTGACACAGAGAGACAGGAAACACAGGGATAAATACACTGGCACAGAGAGACAGGAAACACAGGGATAAATACACTGGCACGGAGAGACAGGAAACACAGGGATAAATACACTGGCACAGAGAGACAGGAAACACAGTGATAAATACACTGGTACAGAGAGACAGGAAACACAGGGATAAATACACTGGCACGGAGAGACAGGAAACACAGGGATAAATACACTGGCACAGAGAGACAGGAAACACAGGGATAAATACACTGGCACAGAGAGACAGGAAACACAGGGATAAATACACTGGCACGGAGAGACAGGAAACACAGGGATAAATACACTGGCACGGAGAGACAGGAAACACAGGGATAAATACACTGGCACAGAGAGACAGGAAACACAGTGATAAATACACTGGCACAGAGAGACAGGAAACACAGGGATAAATACACTGGGGAAAACACTGGGGTGGAGATAATAACGAGGACAGGTAAAACAGATCAGGGTGTGACACAGCGTGTATTGCTTTATTAAACATGAATTCAATACCCAATTATATGAATCTCTAAGTCTACATTTTGGTAGTTAAAAAAGGTTGATTGCTAAATAGAAGATTACTCTGGCGATGCTTGTTTTATGATAATAACATCTTCATGTTAAGTTAAAACAAACCAGCTGAAAACCTGAAATAAGCAGATCTCAATATCAAATCATTTCTGGGTAACAATTAAGTACCTCACTGTTATTGATTTTAATTAAAATGGTCAAAAATAAACAAAAATGGCTTCTTAGCAAAGAGCAATTTCTCAATCAAGAATTTAGCTAGCTAGAGATCCTGGTTCGAGTCCAGGCTCTGTCGCAATCGGCCGCGACCGGGAGACCCAAGGGGCGGCGAACAATTGGCCCAGCATCGTCCGGGTTAGGGGAGGGTTTGACAGGCAGGGATGTTCTCATCTCATCGCGCACTAGCGACTCCTGTGGCGGACCAGGCGCAGTACACACTGACATGGTTGCCAGGTGTACGGTGTTTCCTCCGACACATTGGTGCGACTGGCTTCTGGGTTAAGCGGGCGTTGTGTCAAGAGGCAGTGCGGCTTGGCTGGGTTGTGTTTCGGAGGGCGCATGGCTCTCGACCTTTGCCTCTCCTGAGTTCATATGGGAGTTTCAAGCATTTCGCTACACTCGCATTAACATCTGCTAACCATGTGTATGTGACAAATAAAAATTTGATTTGATTTGATTTGAGTTGCAGCGATGGGACAAGACTAACTACCAATTGGATACCACAAAATCTTGGGAAAAAAGGGGCTTAAAAATAAATGCAAAAAAATGAAATAATGAATTTAGCTAGGACTGTCTGGGAGTGGTCTGAGTGGGGAGGGGAAAACTGACAACTAGCTGTTATTGGCAGAGGTTTGGAACTCTCTTTCTTATTGGTCTATGAAAGGCAGGCCAAAACTCCATCCCAGCAAAACAGGCTGCAATTCCACGTGGTCTTTTCAAACAGCTCTTACAATAAAATGACATTATCATAATTTCACAGTATTAGGAAACATATATATTTTTAAATGCAGGGAAAATCACACTTTGAATGTAGTGACCCTTTAAGTATTGGAATCTGCCTTTGAGGCTGATGTTACCACCAGAACGTGGTGACATATTGATATAGCCATCAAACCAATGTTTTAAAACATGCCATTTCATCAGACTAGGATGAGATATTAAATATACCTCTCTATTCACAAGTATAATGTGACAGTTGAGAGAGAGAGGAAGATGGGGAATAAGGGGAGGAGTGGTTGAGAGAGACTGCAGGGAGGAGGTTTATTGACAGACTAAATGTAATCATTGTTAAATATTCTAATCAATAGATCTGTGAAGAAAATATTTGATCACAATCTGTGGTTTCCCTTCAGACCGCAGGAGAGTGACAGGGACTGTGGTAAGATACAATAGTACATGATTTACTTTGCATATACTGCATATGCCAAGTATATATACGAGTCACGACTTTGTAAAAATATACAGGTAAGCCTTGGACTCTTCTAATAAATCATCAGCATTTCACTGACAGGATATTTATTAGACCAGGTTAGTCTCATTGAGATTAGAAATCTGTTTTACCAGAGAGACCTGGTCAAAACAGCAGAACACAACGTTTCAGACACAATTACAACATAAAACACTACAGTTGAAAAACATACATGTACAGATTGAACAGGTAAGATATTTTGGGGAAGTGTGATGCATCCTGGGGTGAAAACATTGACAGCTCCCCCTCGTTCCAAGTGGGATGGAAAGAGAACTGGAATGCTTTTTTACCCAGCTCTGCAAGGGCAATAAGATATAGTCATGGACGTTCAGAGGCGAAGTTGACTCAAGTGTAACTAAATTCATTATTATTGCAATGATGACAGCTATGATGTAAATTATGATTGAGGTAATAATGCATTTATAGGCAATATCATAATAATATATAGCTATCGAAAGATGTAACACCTGCTCTATCCATTCCTGCCCCCGTTGATTGATCTATAAACCAGCTAATTATCTCTGTCAGAGCAGATAAATCAACCAATCACATGCATGGGTGTGTTTAATCACAACATTAGTCTAATGCACAGCTCCCGCTGTGCGTTAACTCGCTCATTTAGAGTGTTTTACGTCATAGAGGGACTGAAGAGGGGAGTATATTAGAGATCCCACTACACACAGCACAGCAGCAGGCTGTAGAGGCTGCCCACAGCTCAGGCACTTCATTCAGACACTGGGACATAACAGTCTGCTAAACACTGTTATGATTGTTGTACACACACTGCTATGATTGTTGTATTCATCATCATCATCATCATCATTTCCTGTGCCACACACACAGTGATACCTTGCCCTCATGTACACACACATCCACATCTCATGTGTGTCTCTCTGTTTCTGTTCCCTCTATAAGAACCACTGTGTGTGTCTCTCTGTTTCTGTTCCCTCTATAAGAACCACTGGGTGTGTCTCTCAGTTTCTGTTCCTTCTATAAGAACCACTGGGTGTGTCTCTCTGTTTCTGTTCCCTCTATAAGAACCACTGGGTGTGTCTCTCTGTTTCTGTTCCCTCTATAAGAACCACTGGGTGTGTCTCTCTGTTTCTATTCCCTCTATAAGAGCCACTGGGTGTGTCTCTCAGTTTCTGTTCCCTCTATAAGAACCACTGGGTGTGTCTCTCTGTTTCTGTTCCCTCTATAAGAGCCACTGGGTGTGTCTCTCTGTTTCTGTTCCCTCTATAAGAACCACTGGGTGTGTCTCTCTGTTTCTGTTCCCTCTATAAGAACCATTGGGTGTGTCTCTCAGTTTCTGTTCCCTCTATAAGAACCACTGGGTGTGTCTTAAACCAGGGGATTCTCCTGAACCATTTCAATGAAATTGAGCACGTGCTCCTATTTTCAGAATACTAAAAATTCTCTGGATATAAAATGAAAGTGGAAAAAATGGACATAATGGCAGTAGGAAAAATAATAACTCATGATCTACAGCAAACCTTTAACTAAACAACAACAAAATATTAAATACTTAGGATGTTTAATAAGTAACAACATACAACAAATATATGAAGATAACTTTATCTTATTACTCAACAATATAAAAGCAGATCTAATTAAATAGAACAACATTCCCATAACTCTTTACAGGTAGAATAAAGCTCTTCAGAATGGAATGACTCCTCCCAAAGTTTATATATTCATTCTAACAGGTAGAATAAACCTCTTCAGAATGACATGACTCCTCCCAAAGTTTATATATTCATTCTAACAGGTAGAATAAACCTCTTCAGAATGGAATGACTCCTCCCAAGGTGTATATATTCATTCTAACAGGTAGAATAAACCTCTTCAGAATGGAATGACTCCTCCCAAAGTTTATATATTCATTCTAACAGGTAGAATAAAGCTCTTCAGAATGACATGACTCCTCCCAAAGTTTATATATTCATTCTAACAGGTAGAATAAACCTCTTCAGAATGGAATGACTCCTCCCAAAGTTTATATATTCATTCTAACAGGTAGAATAAAGCTCTTCAGAATGACATGACTCCTCCCAAAGTTTATATATTCATTCTAACAGGTAGAATAAAGCTCTTCAGAATGACATGACTCCTCCCAAAGTTTATATATTCATTCTAACAGGTAGAATAAAGCTCTTCAGAATGACATGACTCCTCCCAAAGTTTATATATTCATTCTAACAGGTAGAATAAACCTCTTCAGAATGGAATGACTCCTCCCAAAGTTTATATATTCATTCTAACAGGTAGAATAAAGCTCTTCAGAATGACATGACTCCTCCCAAAGTTTATATATTCATTCTAACAGGTAGAATAAAGCTCTTCAGAATGACATGACTCCTCCCAAAGTTTATATATTCATTCTAACAGGTAGAATAAAGCTCTTCAGAATGGAATGACTCCTCCCAAAGTTTATATATTCATTCTAACAGGTAGAATAAACCTCTTCAGAATGACATGACTCCTCCCAAAGTTTATATATTCATTCTAACAGGTAGAATAAACCTCTTCAGAATGACATGACTCCTCCCAAAGTTTATATATTCATTCTAACAGGTAGAATAAACCTCTTCAGAATGGAATGACTCCTCCCAAAGTGTATATATTCATTCTAACAGGTAGAATAAAGCTCTTCAGAATGACATGACTCCTCCCAAAGTTTATATATTCATTCTAACAGGTAGAATAAACCTCTTCAGAATGACATGACTCCTCCCAAAGTTTATATATTCATTCTAACAGGTAGAATAAAGCTCTTCAGAATGGAATGACTCCTCCCAAAGTTTATATATTCATTCTAACAGGTAGAATAAAGCTCTTCAGAATGACATGACTCCTCCCAAAGTGTATATATTCATTCTAACAGGTAGAATAAAGCTCTTCAGAATGACATGACTCCTCCCAAAGTTTATATATTTATTCTAACAGGTAGAATAAACCTCTTCAGAATGACATGACTCCTCCCAAAGTTTATATATTTATTCTAACAGGTAGAATCAACCTCTTCAGAATGACATGACTCCTCCCAAAGTTTATATATTTATTCTAACAGGTAGAATCAACCTCTTCAGAATGACATGACTCCTCCCAAAGTGTATATATTTATTCTAACAGGTAGAATAAACCTCTTCAGAATGACATGACTCCTCCCAAAGTTTATATATTTATTCTAACAGGTAGAATCAACCTCTTCAGAATGACATGACTCCTCCCAAAGTTTATATATTTATTCTCGGTAATACCAATTACCCCACTGAAGAGATTCTTCAAAAAAGTAGACGTGGCCATAACAGACTTTATATGGGCAAATAAAAAACTCATGGAATAAACAGGAAATTTTACGTCTTCCTAAGTCTGAGGTTGATTTAAAACATCAAGACTTGGAATTATATCAACTCGCCACCCAAGGCTTTTACTACAGACATATAGTTAAATCCACTAAAGAGGAACAATGGGTACATATTGAAGATGCTCATCCCCAGAATCTTTTTACGTGTTTGTTTTCAAAAGATTAAGCTAAGAACATTAACAACTTCATAGTTAAGAACCTCATAACAATATGGAAGAACATTAACAACTTCATAGTTAAGAACCTCATAACAATATGGAAGAACATTAACAACTCCATAGTTAAGAACCTCATAACAATATGGAAGAACATTAACAACTTCATAGTTAAGAACCTCATAACAATATGGAAGAACATTAACAACTTCATAGTTAAGAACCTCATAACAATATGGAAGAACATTAACAACTTCATAGTTAAGAACCTCACAACAATATGGAAGAACATTAACAACTTCATAGTTAAGAACCTCATAACAATATGGAAGAACATTAACAACTTCATAGTTAAGAACCTCGTAACAATATGGAAGAACATTAACAACTCCATAGTTAAGAACCTCATAACAATATGGAAGAACATTAACTTCTTGGATATAGGGGGCGCTCTTTTAATTTATGGATAAAAAAACGTGCCCGTTTTAAGCGCAATATTTTGTCACGAAAAGATGCTCGACTATGCATATAATTGGCAGCTTTGGAAAGAAAACACTCTAAGGTTTCCAAAACTGCAAAGATATTATCTGTGGGTGCCACAGAACTCATGCTACAGGCGAAACCAAGATGAAACTTCAACCAGGAAATGGGCAGAATTTTTGAAGCTCTGTTTCCCATTGTCTCCTTATATGGCTGTGAATGAGCCTGCCCTTTCTATCGTTTCTCCAAGGTGTCTGCAGCATTGTGACGTATTTGTAGGCATATCATTGGAAGATTGGCCATAAGAGACTACATTTACCAGGGGTCCGCCCGGTGTCCTTTGTCTAAATTGGTGCGTAATCTACAAGCTGCACGCAGTCATCCAGTGATTGAGAGGAGAGAGGCTTTCAACGAATGATATATCATGAAGAGATATGTGAAAAACACCTTGAGGATTGATTCTAAACAACGTTTACCATGTTTCAGTCGATATTATGGAGTTAATTTGGAAAAAAGTTTGGCGTTTTGAAGACTGAATTTTCAGGTTTTTTTGGTAGCCAAACGTGACGCACAAAACGGAGCAATTTCTCCTAAACAAATAATCTTTCAGGAAAAACTGAGCATTTGCTATCTAACTGAGAGTCTCCTCATTGAAAACATCTGAAGTTCTTCAAAGGTAATGATTTTATTTGAATGATTTTCTGGTTTTTGTGAAAATGTTGTCTGCTGATGCTAACGCTAAATGCTACGCTAGCCGCACTAGCTGTTACACAAATGCTTATTTTGCAATGGTTGAGAAGCATATTTTGAAAATCTGAGATGACAGTGTTGTTAACAAAAGGCTAAGCTTGAGAGCTAGCATATTAATTTCATTTAATTTGCGATTTTCATGAATAGTTAACGTTGTGTTATGCTAATGAGCTGCGGGGATAATTACACTCCTGGATACAGGTTTTTTTCGTAGCTAAACGTGACGCACCAAACGGAGCGATTTCTGCTAAACAAATAATCTTTCAGGAAAAACTGAGCATTTGCTACCTAACTGAGAGTCTCCTCATTGAAAACATCTGAAGTTCTTCAAAGGTAATGATTTTATTTGAATGATTTTCTGTTTTTTGTGAAAATGTTGCCTGCTAATGCTAATGCTAAATGCTACGCTAGCTGCGCTAGCTGTTACACAAATGCTTGTTTTGCTATGGTTGAGAAGCATATTTTGAAAATCTGAGATGACAGTGTTGTTAACAGAAGGCTAAGCTTGAGAGCTAGCATATTAATTTCATTTCATTTGCGATTTTCATGAATAGTTAACGTTGCGTTATGGTAATGAGCTTGAGGCTGTATTCACGATCCCGGATCCGGGATGGCTTGACGCAAGAAGTTAACAACTTCATAGTTAAGAACCTCATAACAATATGGAAGAACATTAAACGGATTCTGCAAGAACCAATATCACACCCCTATGGAACAATCCTTGGATAGCATTTCAAAATACACCGATAATTTGGCCAACATGGGAAACTAAAGGCATAGAAACTGTAAATTCATTGGTAATAGGAAATAAAATGATTTCCATGAAAGAATGAAATGGACCTGTACAAATCAGCTGGGCTAAAAAATCTGGACCCTTTTTTTCTAAAATGATCTGCTGCCGTTGTTGCAACCCCTATTACCAGTCTGTTCAACCTCTCTTTCGTATCGTCTGAGATTCCTAAAGATTGGAAAGCTGCCGCGGTCATCCCCCTCTTCAAGGGGGGGGCACTCTAGAACCAAACTGTTACAGACCTATATCCATCCTACCCTGCCTTTCTAAAGTCTTCAAAAGCCAAGTTAATAAACATATCACTGACCATTTCGAATCGCACTGTACCTTCTCTGCTGTGCAATCCGGTTTTCGAGCTGGTCACGGGTGCACCTCAGCCACGCTCAAGGTACTAAACGATATCATAACCGCCATCGATAATAGACAGTACTGTGCAGCCATCTTTATTGACCTGGCCAAGGCTTTCAACTCTGTCAATCACCGTATTCTTATTGGCAGACTCAGCCTTTGTTTCTCAAATGACTGCCTTCCCTTGGTTCAACAACTACTTCTCAGACAGAGTTGTGTGTCAAATCGGAGGGCCTGTTTTCCGTGCCTCTGGCAGTCTCTATGGGGGTACCACAGGGTTCAATTCTCGGGCCGACTCTTCTCTCTGTATATATCAATGATGTCGCTCTTGCTGCGGGGGATTCCCTGATCCACATCTACGCAGACGACACCATTCTGTATACATCTGGCCCTTCTTTGGACACTGTGTTAACTAACCTCCAAACGAGCTTCAATGCCATACAACACTCCTTCCGCGGCCTCCAACTGCTCTTTAACGCTAGTAAAGCCAAATGCATGCTTTTCAACCGTTCGCTGCCCGCACCTGCCCGTCCAACTAGCATCACTACTCTGGACGGTTCTGACTTAGAATATGTGGACAACTACAAATACCTAGGTGTCTGGTTAGACTGTAAACTCTCCTTCCAGACTCATATTAAACATCTCCAATCCAAAATTAAATCTAGAATCTGCTTCCTATTTCACAACAAAGCCTCCTTCACTCACGCCGCCAAACATACCTTCGTAAAACTGACTATCCTACTGATCCTCGACGTTGGCGATGTAATTTACAAAATAGCTTCCAATACTCTACTCAGCAAACTGGATGCAGTCTATCACAGTGCCATCCGTTTTGTCACCAAAGTCCCATATACCACCCACAACTGCGACCTGTATGCTCTAGTCGACTGGCCCTCGCTACATATTCGTCGCCAGCTCCAGGTCATCTATAAATCTATGCTAGGTAAAGCTCCACCTTATCTCAGCTCACTGGTCACGATAACACCACCCACCCGTAGCACGCGCTCCAGCAGGTATATCTCACTGGTCATCCCCAAAGCCAACACCTCCTTTGGCAGCCTTTCCTTCCAGTTCTCTGCTGCCAATGACTGGAACAAATGACAAAAATCGCTGAAGCTGGACACTTACAGTGGGGCAAAAAAGTATTTAGTCAGCCACTAATTGTACAAGTACTCCCACTTAAAAATATGAGAGAGGCCTGTAATTTTCATCATAGGTACACTTAAACTTAAGTACTCCCACTTAAACCAGCAACAGCCCCAAAACATCTCTGCTCTAGAGGAGATCTGCATGGAGGAATGGGCCAAAATACCAGCAACAGTGTGTGAAAAGCTTGTGAAGACTTACAGAAAACGTTTGACCTCTGTCATTGCCAACAAAGGGTATATAACAAAGTATTGAGATAAACTTTTGTTATTGACCAAATACTTATTTTCCACCATAATTTGCAAATAAATTCATAAAAATCCTACAATGTGATTTTCTGGATTTTTTTTCTCATTTTGTCTGTCATAGTTGAAGTGTACCTATGATGACAATTACAGGCCTCTCATCTTTTTAAGTGGGAGAACTTGCACAATCGGTGGCTGACTAAATACTTTTTTGCCCCACTGTACATTTCCCTCACTAACTTTAAACATCAGCTATCTGAGCAACTAACCGATTGCTGCAGCTGTACATAACCCATCTGTAAATAGCCCACCCAATCTATCTACCTCATCCCCATATTGTTTTTATTTACTTTTCTGCTCTTTTGCACACCAGTATTTCTACTT
>NC_056433.1:72941515-72971515 GCF_018296145.1 Oncorhynchus tshawytscha
GAGTTTACACCTCACACAGCCTGAGGGGTGCTCTGCTCGACACTCAGCAACTAACACAGAGTTTACACCTCACACAGAGTTTACACCTCACACAGCCTTAGGAGGGGTGCTCTGCTCGACACTCAGCAACTTACACAGAGTTTACACCTCACACAGAGTTTACACCTCACACAGCCTGAGGAGGGGTGCTCTGCTCGACACTCAGCAACTAACACAGAGTTTACACCTCACACAGCCTGAGGAGGTGTGCTCTGCTCGACACTCAGCAACTAACACAGAGTTTACACCTCACACAGAGTTTACACCTCACACAGCCGGAGGGGTGCTCTGCTCGACACTCAGCAACTAACACAGAGTTTACACCTCACACAGAGTTTACACCTCACGCAGCCTGAGGAGGGGTGCTCTGCTCGACACTCAGCAACTAACACAGAGTTTACACCTCACACAGCCTGAGGAGGGGTGCTCTGCTCGACACTCAGCAACTTACACAGAGTTTACACCTCACACAGCCTGAGGAGGGGTGCTCTGCTCGACACTCAGCAACTAACACAGAGTTTACACCTCACACAGCTTGAGGAGGGTTGCTCTGCTTGACACTCAGCAACTTACACAGAGTTTACACCTCACACAGCCTGAGGGGTGCTCTGCTCGACACTCAGCAACCAACACAGAGTTTACACCTCACACAGAGTTTACACCTCACACGGCCTGAGGAGGGGTGCTCTGCTCGACACTCAGCAACTAACACAGAGTTCACACCTCACACGGCCTGATGAGGGGTGCTCTGCTCGACACTCAGCAACTAACACAGAGTTCACACCTCACACGGCCTGAGGAGGGGTGCTCTGCTCGACACTCAGCAACCAACACAGAGTTTACACATCACACAGAGTTTACACCTCACACAGCTTAAGGAGGGGTGCTCTGCTCGACACTCAGCAACCAACACAGAGTTTACACCTCACACAGAGTTTACACCTCACACAGCCTTAGGAGGGGTGCTCTGCTCGACACTCAGCAACCAACACAGAGTTTACACCTCACACAGAGTTTACACCTCACACAGCCTTAGGAGGGGTGCTCTGCTCGACACTCAGCAACCAACACAGAGTTTACACCTCACACAGAGTTTACACCTCACACAGCCTTAGGAGGGGTGCTCTGCTCGACACTCAGCAACCAACACAGAGTTTACACCTCACACAGCCTGAGGAGGGGTGCTCTGCTCGACACTCAGCAACCAACACAGAGTTTACACCTCACACAGAGTTTACACCTCACACAGCCTTAGGAGGGGTGCTCTGCTCGACACTCAGCAACCAACACAGAGTTTACACCTCACACAACCTTAGGAGGGGTGCTCTGCTCGACACAGAGTGGAAGTCACATCCAAACAGAGAAGAACAACATGTTAGATAGTCTTTGATATGCAACAGAGGGAAAGTGTTTGGTGCCCAGCAGGAGAAGATACTAGCTGGCCAGCCATAGAATATAGTCCTGAAAGGGGCAGAAAAAGTTGTTTTGGGGACAGAAAATGGGGTGTAAAATGTATGTATTTCACTGTTACACATAAATTCAGCATTAACAATCAACAGAAAAATCCAATAAAGAAAAGTGATGTCTCATTCTTTATTTAAAAACAAAAATACACATAGACATTGCATTGTTATTACTGCGAGGGCCTCAATTGAGTTTGAATAAGACACACTTTTTTCTTGCATGATAAATCATGATTCATTAAAAATGGGTTTTGTTCTTGTCAGCCTCTTCTGCTCCTAAGAGTTTCAACTCCTCAGTAAGATGGTGTACTTGGCCAGCTCTGTTGGCTAGCTTCCTCTACTGCAGGGTTTCCTACACTCAGTCCTGAGCCCCCTAGCACTACACAGCTGATTCAAATAACCAAAGTTTGATGGGTTGGTTATTTGAATCCGCTGTGTAGTGCCAGGTCAAAAAACAAAATGTGCACCCAAAAACCAAAACGCCTCAAGACCAACTTTGTGAAAACCTGCTCTACTGTATCTCATGCTCTTCTTCGCAGGAAGCTAAGTGAAACACCCGCAGTGCCCTCTCTACCACTCTTCACCTATATCTATCTCTCTCTCCCTCCTACCTCCCTCCCCCCATCTCCCTCTTTCATACATTTCATTAAGAGCAGAATCCCATTAGGTGTCTATGCAGCCCTGCCTCCCAGGGTTAACCACTTCGCTTAGCCGTGTAAATTCACAGTTTAGTCAGGTTCATTCTCCACACAGCCCCGCCAACCACTGTATGCAGAGCAGAGTGGCTCGCTTGCCACATTAAATGATATCTATGGATATGCAGGTGAGAGAGCCAAGGAAAGGGAGAGAGAGAGAGAGAGAGAAAGAGAGAGAAAGAGAGAGAGAGAGAAAGAGAGAGAGAGAGAAAGAGAGAGAGAGAAAGAAAGAGAAAGAGAAAGAGAGAGAGAGAGAAAGAGAGAGAGAGAAAGAGAGAGAGAGAGAGAAAGAGAGAGAGAGAGAAAGAGAGAGAAAGAGAGAGAAAGAGAGAGAAAGAGAGAGAGAGAAAGAGAGAGAGAGAGAGAAAGAGAGAGAGAGAGAAAGAGAGAGAAAGAGAGAGAGAGAAAGAAAGAGAAAGAGAGAAAAAGGTGGGATAGGGTGGGTGGTTTGTAAGCCCCTTGAGCCAGATTGTCTGGAAGTTATGAGGATGTGTGTCCGCGGAGTGAATGTGTATGTATGCATCTACATATACACACACACATTAATGTACATGTGTGAAATCGGTCAAATGTAAGCACCCACCTAATTATTATTAATATTATTGTTGTTATTATTTATTGTATTTGCATACAGGCATGTATGTTCTCAAACCATTATGTATCAGGCTAGAGATAACACATATCTCCTATGGGAAGGTTAAGGCGTCTTCTTCCCCCCAACTAGCCTTCCCTGGCACCTACCTACTACCTTTCTGTCTCAGACGCCTTCCATGGAGCTTCTACAGGGCTGTGTGTTGGGTCTAACTCTGCTGTAGCACACAAACCAAGGCAGATTTACTATGAACTGGGCCTGTCTGTCTCAGGGTCCATGGAAAGGCTTTACGTGAAAATCCTAAACAGGGATGTCTTAGATGAGCATCTGTTTCAGGGGTTCCATAGACACAGAGGGCTCATGTGACCCATAAGAAGGTCAAAGGTCAATTGAAACCAACCAATAAACTCCATTATGACTGGTCTTTACAGGTTGACATCAGGGTTCACAGTAATGTAGCCTCAGATTGTTCCACCTCACAACGCCTGTCCTGACTACCCTGGGTGCACAGAGCGTTGGATCTCCCCTGGGGCAGCCCACTGGAACACAGGTGCTCACACACACAGCTCTATTTTTGGATCAGGTAGTTTTTTTCCTCCAGACCTGCTCAAATTGTTTCCTGATTGGTCATGATCAATTGCTGGCACTCTGTGGAGTGCTGTTCCAATACTGGAACCATAACCCCGGTCTAACCCCCTCCCTCTCCTCCTCCCTCCCTACATACTTTCTCTGGGCCAATAGAAACCTGGAGCCAAGGATTATCACTGAAACTAAGCCCCCCCGGTCTTTGATTAGCTCCGACCCCCTTCACTGTCTACACCACAGCCGTTTTAGCCACTTCCTGCCCCGGTCAATGTCCTGTCTACACCACAGCTGATTACAGCCTCTTCCTACCCCAGTCAATGTCCTGTCTACACCACAGCCGTTTCAGCCACTTCCTGCCCCAGTCAATGTCCTGTCTACACCACAGCCGTTTCAGCCACTTCCTGCCCCAGTCAATGTCCTGTCTACACCACAGCAGTTTCAGCCACTTCCTGCCCCAGTCAATGTCCTGTCTACACCACAGCCACTTCAGCCACTTCCTGCCCCAGTCAATGTCCTGTCTACACCACAGCCACTTCAGCCACTTCCTGCCCCAGTCAATGTCCTGTCTACACCACAGCGTTTCAGCCACTTCCTGCCCCAGTCAATGTCCTGTCTACACCACAGCCGTTTCAGCCACTTCCTGCTCCAGTCAATGTCCTGTCTACACCACAGCCGGTTCAGTAACTTCCTGCCCCAGTCAATGTCCTGTCTACATCACATCCGCTCCAACCACTTCCTGCCCCAGTCAAAGCTCTGTCTACACCACAGCCACTACACACACACACACATGCACACAATAAGGCTGGAGGGGTGGGAGGGAAGGAGGGGTGAGGAAGGGGGGTGGAAGGGGTGAAGGAGCACTCACCTCGCTGTGAAAGCAGTTTGGACCTTCCCAGGATGAGAGGAGGGGCTGTCAAATCCCTCTTCATGGTATTCCTGTCCTCCTCTTCTCCTTTCTCCCCCTCTTCAGATGAGGATCAGGCCTGGATGAGAGCCAACAGCACAGGGCCAAAGCCATCGGATTCAGGCCAGCCGTTCGGCAACAGGGACTACCTGTCAATCAAACACAGCAGGGGTGTGTGTGTCTGTGTCTCATTCAGGGACCAGAGGATCGAGCAGACCACTTTCATCAGCTTAGAGAGAGAGAGATAGAAATAGAATAATAATGCTTATATTTGTCCTATTTCCCACATGTACAAGTGTGTAGTAACATGCATGTGTGAATTGGAAAGGTGTTTTTTTCTGCCATTATCAACAGTGACCCTAGAGCAATTAGTGTTAAGTGCCTTGCTCAAGGGCACAGACAGATTTTTCACCTTGTGAGCTCTGGGATTTGAATTTGAACTAGAAACCTTTTGGTTACTGGCCCAACACTCTAAGGGCCCAATCCAGGAAATGTATGCCTTTTCTACACACTTCTCAGTAGTTGTTATTCAGACTTATCTTATGCAGGAGCATAATGGGCTTTGCAGGCCTGGTTCCTTTGCACACACTGAATACATTTTATTCAACCCCTGAAAACCCTCCCACTTGCTAGCCGGTCTGTGCTGGATCCTTGGGACTTCCCTACCCAAAACCCCAACCTTAACCATTTTAAATCTCAACTTCAATAGGGTAGGGATGTCCCAAGGATCCAGCACAGACCGGCTAGCAAGTGGGAGGGTTTTCAGGGGTTGAATAAAATGTATTCGGTGTGTTCCTTTATATTTGTTGTACCTTTATTTAGAATTTTCTCGACAGACTCACTAGAATATATGGAGAGAACAGTTCAGAATATTAGGTATCAATGAAAAGCCATGTTTTTACGGGTATATTCCTCTCATTTTCAGCACCAATTGGTACAATAGATTTAGAAATACTCTGATCTTATATTATCAGGGTTAGGAAAGTATTTATGAATAATACAAATACAATTTTGTGAAGACCCTTTACGCACTAAATACTGTACATTGGTGAATCAAAAATACAGTGGTTTGATTCATCATGAAAGTTGCCAAATTCGGATGTTCAACTCCATGTAATATTGGAAGGTGAGAAAAGTGTACGATATGGGATAAACCGTATTCCTATAATTCTACCCTGATAATCCTCACTAATCATGGAACTGTGATGACAAAGGTCAAATCGTCATGAACCGTGCGCCAGGTTCGAGGTTTAAACTGCTACATATGGTCTCCTTTCCATAATGATTCAAGTATTGCACAACTTGTAATACGTTAGCCTAATATGATCCACTCTTGGTATCGATCCTCAGGAACAACCACACAAACGTGACAGAGGACAGGAGGGTAACTCACGATGTAATGGAATGGGGCAAAATATGAGGAAACTAACACCAGTCAAATATCTACGTGTATGAGGCTATAACTTACGGTGGCTACCGATTGCGACTAATATTTAACACGGTAAAAAATACAGTGACAAGTCTGGGTATATAATTAAAACATTCTAGGAATCATAAATCAACTCCGTAGGTTTGGTGCTATACTGTACTGTCATTTGCGCATGGCAATAGAAGCCTATATCTTGCGTCTCCAAATTACACCCCTGCAAGTTTTAAGGCCAGCATTTCATAAACTTCACTGTGGAATAGGTGATATGTTGACATGCTTCAGTTTGCAGCCATATGAGTGTTTCACATGTCTCCAGCAATCAACAGTTAAATATATCTAAAACAATGTATATTTACAATCCCTTTATCCAAACAGCTTACTCATTTACCTAGCTTTTTATCAATTTGTAAATGCCAGTGCATTGAGAATTGTCTTATTTTTGTTGGGAAAAGAAAGTAGATGTTGTTCCACTTGGAACCGACAGGTTGCTTGTCCATATTCATTGTTTCATCGCCCGTAAAACTAGAGGAATTATGAGGGAGTTAAATCAAGGTCAGAATAATGTGCATCTGTAGACACACCTTCGTATTTGTTTTAGCTACACCCCAAATCAATAGCGGGTGAATAACGTCCTATTATCATGCTTAAATTCAATGTCAGAATGCGCGTAGAGAGAAAAGTGCATAAAAAGGGAATTATCATTCCATTTATGTGCGCTTTACTCAGGGCGGAAGTCCTCTAACTGCTAGGCTGCCTGTCGTCCTAGAAGAGAGGGAGAATGTGAAATAGAAAGAGAGAGAAACAAGACAACTAGGTAGGAGAAATGAGGAGAGTTTCAGGTGAAAGTGTATAAATCAATATCCGTTAGATGGAGACGCATGTGTGTATTGTGCATATTATATTGTGTAGTTGGGGAGTTACGGTTTGTGTGTGCGCGCGTGTGTGTGTGTGTGATAGGACAGTGACACACACAGACAGAGAGAACGAGGAGGTACTGGTATTTCCATCTGTTGATTGACCTGGTCCTGATGGCCATCTCCTCTTCACTTCCTCTTATATCTTTCACAAAACTCTCAAGCCCTGTTTATACCTGCGGCTCACATGCGTCCTTCGTCCTGATCTCGCCCTTTTACAGTTACAAGATCTGATCATAATCAGTTCACACTGCGTCTTTTAATTGTCTACACCGGTTTAAAAATGTGGGCACAATCCTTATGTGGACAAGAACAAGAAAAGAAACGCATGTTAGAACCAGGTATAAACGGGGCTTCAGACATCACACTGCAGACACAAATACAATGCCTTCAGAAAGTATTCAGGCCCTTGACTTTTCCACATTTTGTTGTGTTACAGCCCAAATTTAAAATGTATTTTTGGAGATTTGAGAACGTAATATCAAAGTGGAATTATATTTTTGGAAAAAAATCTCATTCATAAAAAATGAAAATCTGAAATGTCTTGAGTCAATAAGTATTCAATCCCTTTGTTATGGCAAGCCTAAATAAGTTCAGGAGTAACAAGTCACATAATAAGTTGCATGGACTCACTGCAATAATAGTGTTTAACATGATTTTTTAATGACTACCTCATCTCTGTACCCCACACATACAATTATCTGTAAGGTCCCTCAGTTGAGCAGTAAATTTCAAACACGGATTCAACCACAAAGCCCTGGGAGGTTTTCCAATGCCTCACAAAGAAGGGCATCTATTGGTAAATATGTAACATTTTTAAAGGCAGACATTGAGTATCCCTTTGAGCATGGGATATTAATTACACTTTGGATGGTGTGTCAATACACCCAGTCACTACAAAGATACAGGCGTCCTTCCTAACTCAGTTACAGGAGAGGAAGGAAACTGCTCAGGGATTTCACCATGAGGCCAATGGTGACTAAAACAGTTACAGTTTAAGGCTGTGATAGGAGAAAACTGAGGATGGATCAACAACATTGGAGTTACTCTACAATACTTGCCCAATTGAAAGAGTGGAAAGAAAGAAGGCTGTACAGAATAAAAATATTCCAAAATATGCGTCCTGTTTTCAATCAGGCACTAAAGTAAAACAGCAAAAAAAATTGGATTTTTTTAAAACCTTATGTCCTTGTCACACCCTGACCTTAGATAGCTCTGTTTTTCTATATATTTGGGTTAGGTCAGGGTGTGACTAGGGTGGGTACTCTAGTTTTTGTATGTCTAGGGTTTTCGTATGTCTAGGGGTTTTTGTATGTCTAGGTTGGCCTGATATGGTTCCCAATCAGAGACAGCTGTTTATCGTTGTCTCTGATTGGGGATCATATTTAGGTAGCCATTTTCCTCATTTGTGTTGTGGGACCGTCTATGTCTAGTTGCCTGTCAGCAATATTTGTATACCATTTCGTTTCGTTGATTTTTGTTCAGTGTTCATTCATTAAAAGAGAATGTACACATACCACGCTGCGCCTTGGTCCATTCCATACGACGATCGTGACAGTCCTGCATACAAAGTGTTATGTTTGGGGCAAATCCAACAGAACACATCATAAGCGTAGGTAATATCCTGGGTAATATCCAGAGAACCTGGTTCAGTCTGCTTTCCAACAGACACTGGGAGACAAATTCACCTTTCAGCAGGACAATAACCTAAAACACAAGGCCAAATAATATACACTGAAGTTGCCTACAAAGACAATATTGATTGTTCCTGAGTGGCCTAGTTACAGTTTTGACTTAAATTGTCTTGAAAATCTAAAGCAAGACATGAAAATGGCTGTCTAGCAATGATCAACAACCAACTTGAATTTTAAAAATGTATTGTAGAATGCAGGTGTGCAAAGCTCTTAGAGATTTACCCAGAAAGACTCACAGCTGTAATCGCTGCCGAAGGTGATTCTAAGTATTCTATGTATTGACTCAGGGGGTTGAATACTTCTCTAATCAAGATATATTACTGTTCTATTTTTCATAAATATTTTACAAATGTTAGAATTTTTCTTCCACTTTGACATTAGAGTATTTTGTGTAGATCGTTGACAAAAAAATGAGGATCAAATCCATTTTAATCCCACTTTGTAGCAAAACAAAATGTGGAAAAAGTCAAGGGGTGTGAATACTTTCAGAAGGCACTGTTTACACAAACAGGTTGTGAGGTAGGAGAGAGAGAGAGAGAGAAAGAGACACTTATTTCCCTCAGATTACACAAATCAAACTTCCATATCTATTAGGTGAAATACCACAGTGTGCCATCACAGCAGCAATATTTGTAACCTGTTGCCACGAGAAAAGGGAAACCACTGAAGCACTAACACCATTGTAAATACAAACTATATTAATCTGTCTATTTATTTTCCCTTTACATACTTCAACCATTTGCACATTGTTACAACATTCTACATAGTATAACATTTGAAATGTCCATTTAAAAATAAAAAAAACTTTTGTGAGTGTAATGTTTACTGTTCATTTCTGATTATTTTGTTTATTATCTATTCCACAATGTAAACATGTTTACCATTTAACTGCATTGAGAGAGAAAGACAGAGTCCTCTAGTCTGCCAGCAGGCATACAGTTCACATAGCACAGGTCTGTTTCACAGACTGTAAATCACATTCACACTTCACTCTGCTGCAGTCCCCCACTCCCCAACACTCACCCCTGACACTCACACACAGATCAGTACCGCTCAAACTCCTTGTAGTGACAATAGGCTGAAGTGGGCTTGTGTGAGGGAATAGAGCTATGAATAAGTGATGTCAATAAAACCACAGAACATGGAGATCATCAAGGAGAGGCAACACACAAATACACACAAAGCTTGAAGAGCAGAGGTATGTTGAAAAATCAGTGTGGCCATGTGTGTGTTTGTGTGTGAGTGTATTTACTGAAAGGTAATTAGGTGAAGGATGCAGGTAATTTTCTCCTGACATTTAGTCCCATCCACTGGTGGACTATAGGCAGAACAGGCAATTATCTCAGGCCTCACATAAAGGGGCCTCGTGAGCTGGGCATGATAATACAAATAATAAAATCATTTAAAATAAATTCTATGTTTGAGGCCTCCCCATGCTCCCCTCAAGGCATTATAAATAAATACAAAATCACCATCAAAATCTATTTAAGCTAGTGATATCTGATTAAGCTAAAGATTCATGGGCTGCATCATGATCCACCACATTCACCGATGTAGGCCTTCCGTATCTGCAGTGGAAGGTGGCAGAGCTACAGCTCTGTCAGACCAGGAGACATCCCCAAAATCGGTCTTCTCGCAAAAATATCTGTAGTGTTCGAACAGTTTTGGCTACACATTAATATGGCACCCCTCTTTGGAAAGACGAGACTCACAATGGTGATCTCCACTTTGCTCTTCGAACCCCACAAGTGTCGAGACTCGTCTTAAGGTAACCCAGTATGTGAGTGAAATAGGCACTTCCACATAAGAAGTATATGGGTAATTCCACTGTAAATGATTATGTATTTTTTTCCTGAGCTTCCTTAAATCTCTCAGATACAGGACAGACACTGCAAAAGATACTTCATTTTGGTTGCATTTTTACTATCTGTTTTTCCAAGATGGCGCAGACAGAGATGGTCACCTCACTTCTAGTCCTTAGGAAACTACACATTTTTTTTTTATGTATTATTTCTTACATTGTTACCCCAGGAAATGTTAAGTCTTATTACATACAGTGCCTTGCGAAAGTATTCGGCCCCCTTGAACTTTGCGACCTTTTGCCACATTTCAGGCTTCAAACATAAAGATATAAAACTGTATTTTTTTGTGAAGAATCAACAACAAGTGGGACACAATCATGAAGTGGAACGACATTTATTGGATATTTCAAACTTTTTTAACAAATCAAAAACTGAAAAATTGGGCGTGCAAAATTATTCAGCCCCTTTACTTTCAGTGCAGCAAACTCTCTCCAGAAGTTCAGTGAGGATCTCTGAATGATCCAATGTTGACCTAAATGACTAATGATGATAAATACAATCCACCTGTGTGTAATCAAGTCTCCGTATAAATGCACCTGCACTGTGATAGTCTCAGAGGTCCGTTAAAAGCGCAGAGAGCATCATGAAGAACAAGGAACACACCAGGCAGGTCCGAGATACTGTTGTGAAGAAGTTTAAAGCCGGATTTGGATACAAAAAGATTTCCCAAGCTTTAAACATCCCAAGGAGCACTGTGCAAGCGATAATATTGAAATGGAAGGAGTATCAGACCACTGCAAATCTACCAAGACCTGGCCGTCCCTCTAAACTTTCAGCTCATACAAGGAGAAGACTGATCAGAGATGCAGCCAAGAGGCCCATGATCACTCTGGATGAACTGCAGAGAGGTGGGAGACTCTGTCCATAGGACAACAATCAGTCGTATATTGCACAAATCTGGCCTTTATGGAAGAGTGGCAAGAAGAAAGCCATTTCTTAAAGATATCCATAAAAAGTGTCGTTTAAAGTTTGCCACAAGCCACCTGGGAGACACACCAAACATGTGGAGGAAGGTGCTCTGGTCAGATGAAACCAAAATTGAACTTTTTGGCAACAATGCAAAACGTTATGTTTGGCGTAAAAGCAACACAGCTCATCACCCTGAACACACCATCCCCACTGTCAAACATGGTGGTGGCAGCATCATGGTTTGGGCCTGCTTTTCTTCAGCAGGGACAGGGAAGATGGTTAAAATTGATGGGAAGATGGATGGAGCCAAATACAGGACCATTCTGGAAGAAAACCTGATGGAGTCTGCAAAAGACCTGAGACTGGGACGGAGATTTGTCTTCCAACAAGACAATGATCCAAAACATAAAGCAAAATCTACAATGGAATGGTTCAAAAATAAACATATACAGGTGTTAGAATGGCCAAGTCAAAGTCCAGACCTGAATCCAATCGAGAATCTGTGGAAAGAACTGAAAACTGCTGTTCACAAATGCTCTCCATCCAACCTCACTGAGCTCGAGCTGTTTTGCAAGGAGGAATGGGAAAAAATTTCAGTCTCTCGATGTGCAAAACTGATAGAGACATACCCCAAGCGACTTACAGCTGTAATCGCAGCAAAAGGTGGCGCTACAAAGTATTAATTTAAGGGGGCTGAATAATTTTGCACGCCCAATTTTTCAGTTTTTGATTTGTTAAAAAAGTTTGAAATATCCAATAAATGTCGTTCCACTTCATGATTGTGTCCCACTTGTTGTTGATTCTTCACAAAAAAATACAGTTTTATATCTTTATGTTTGAAGCCTGAAATGTGGCAAAAGGTCGCAAAGTTCAAGGGAGCCGAATACTTTCGCAAGGCACTGTACAACCGGGAAGAACAATTGGATACAAGAGCGACGTCAACTTACCAACATTATGACCAGGAATACAACTTTACAGCAGTGGATCCTCTGTTTGGATCACAACCCAGGACAATGGATCAAATCCCAGAAGCTGACCCAAAACAACAGCACCTCAGTGCCACCGTCGCGGCCCGCTAACAAGGACTGCAACCCCTCTCCTCATCTGTGGCCGACGTGAGTAAAATCCTCACAAGGCAGCTGGCCCAGATGGCACTCCCTAGCCATGTCCTCAGAGCATGCGCTGACCAGCTGGCTGGTGTGTTTACAGACATATTCAATTGCTCCATATCCCAGTCTGTTGTCCCCACATGCTTCAAGATGGCCACCATTGTTCCTGTACCCAAGAAGGCAAAGATAACTGAACTAAATTACTACCACCTGTAGCACTCACTTCTGTCATCATAAAGTGCTTTGAGAGACTAGTCAGGGATCGTATCACCTCGAACTTATCGGCCAACCTAGACCCACTTCAGTTTGCATACCGCCCCAACAGGTCCACAAACGATGCAATCGCCATCACACTGCACACTGCCCTATCCCATCTGGCCAAGAGGAATACCTATGTCAGAATGCTGTTCATTGACTAAAGCGCAGAATTCAACACCACAGTACCCAAGCTCATCCTCAAGCTGGAGGCCCTGTGTCTCAACCCCACCCTGTGCAATTGGGTCCTGGACGGGCCACCCCCAGGTGGTGAAGGTAGGAAACAACATCTCCACTTTGCTGACCCTCAACACTGAGGCCCCACAAGTGTGCATGCTCAGCCCTCTCCGGTACACTCTGTTCACCCACGACTGCGTGGCCATGCACTCCTCCAACTCAATCATCAAGTTTGCAGATGACAAAACAGTAGTGGACTTGATTAACAACAGCAACAAGATGAGGGCACTCAGAGTATCGTGTCAGGAAAACAACCTCTCACTCAAGGTCAACAAAACAAAGGAGATGATCGTGGACTTCGGGAAATAGCAGAGGGAGCACCCCCCCCCCTCTGCCCTCCATGACACCTACAGCAACCGATGTCACAGGAAGACCAAAAAGATCTTCAAGAACAACAACCATCCAATCCACTGCCTGTTCACACCAATACCATCCAGAGGGCGAGGTCAGTACAGGTGCATCAAAGCTGGAACCGAGAGACTGAAAAACAGCTTCTATCTCAAGGCCATCAGACTGCTAAACAGCAATCACTAACTCAGAGAGGCTGCTGCCTACACTGAGACCCAATCACTGTCCACTTTAATAAATGGATCACTAGTCACTTTAAACAATGCCACTTTACAGTGCCTTGCCAAAGTATTCATCCCTCTGGGCGTTTTTCCTATTTTGTTAAGTTACAACCTGTAATTTAAATGGGTTTTTATTTTTGGATTTCATGTCATGGACATACACAAAATAGTCCAAATTGGTGAAGTGAAATTTAAAAAAGAAAAAACAGAAGCACCTAAATAAGATTTGGTGCAACCAATAATTAGTTAAATAAAGAACACCTGTGTGCAATCTAAGTGTCTCATAATCTGTCACATGATCTCAGTATATATACACCTGTTCTGAAAGGCCCCAGAGTCCGCAACACTACTAAGCAAGGGGCACCACCAAGCAAGCGGCACCATGAAGACCAAGGTGCGCTCCAAACAGGTCAGGGACAAAGTTGTGGAGAAGTAGAGATCAGGGTTGGGTTATAAGAAATATCCAAAACTTTGAACATCCCACAGTGCACCATTAAATCCATTATTAAAAAATGGAAAGAATATGGCACCACAACAAACGTGCCAAGAGAGCACCAAAACTCACAGACCAGGCAAGGAGGCCATTAATCAGAGAGGCAACAAAGAGACCAAAGATAACCCTGAAGGAGCTGCAAAGCGCCACAGAGGAGACTGGAGTATCTGTCCATAGGACCACTTTAAGCCGTACACTCCACAGAGCTGGGCTTTACGGAAGAGTGGCCAGAAAAAAAGCCATTGCTTAACACATTTGGTGTTCGCCAAAAGGCATGTAGAAGACTCACCAAACATAAGGAAAAAGGTACTCTGGTCAGATGAGAATAAAATGTTGCTTTTTGGCCATCAAGGATAACACTATGTTTGGCGGTAAACCCAACACTTCTCATCACCCTGAGAACGCCATCCCCACAGTGAAGCATGGTGGTGGCAGCATCATGTTGTGGGGATGGTTTCCATCAGCAGGGACTGGGAAACTGGTCAGAATTGAAGGAATGATGGATGGTGCTAAATACTGGGAAATTCTTGAGGGAAACCTGTTTCTGTCTTCCAGAATTTGAGACTGGGATGGAGGTTCACCTTCCAGCAGGACAATGACACTAAGCAAGTGCTTTGAGAGACTAGTCAAGGGCCATATCACCTCCGCCCTACCTGACACCCTAGACCCACTCCAATTTGCTTACCGCCCAAATAGGTCCACAGACGATGCAATCTCAACCACACTGCACACTGCCCTAACCCATCTGGACAAGAGGTGATACCTATGTGAGAATGCTGTTCATCGACTACAGCTCAGCATTTAACACCATAGTACCCTCCAAACTCGTCATTAAGCTAGAGACCCCGGGTCTCGACCCCGCCCTGTGCAACTGGGTACTGGACTTCCTGACGGGCCGCCCCCAGGTGGTGAGGGTAGGTAACAACATCTCCACACCACTAATCCTCAACACTGGGGCCCCACAAGGGTGCGTTCTGAGCCCTCTCCTGTACTCCCTGTTCACCCATGACTGCATGGCCATGCACGCCTCCAACTCAATCATCAAGTTTGCGGACGACACTACAGTGGTAGGCTTGATTACCAACAACGACGAGACGGCCTACAGGGAGGAGGTGAGGGCACTCGGAGTGTGGTGTCAGGAAAATAACCTCACACTCAACGTCAACAAAACAAAGGAGATGATTGTGGACTTCAGGAAACAGCAGAGGGAGCACCCCCCCTATCCACATCGATGAGACATTAGTGGAGAGGGTAGTAAGTTTTAAGTTCCTCGGCGTACACATCACGGACAAACTGAATTGGTCCACCCACACAGACAGCGTCGGGAAGAAGGCGCAGCAGCGCCTCTTCAACCTCAGGAGGCTGAAGAAATTCGGCTTGTCACCAAAAGCACTCACAAACTTCTACAGATGCACAATCGAGAGCATCCTGTCGGGCTGTATCACCGCCTGGTACGGCAACTGCTCCGCCCACAACCGTAAGGTTCTTCAGAGGGTAGTGAGGTCTGCACAACGCATCACCGGGGGCAACTACCTGCCCACCAGGACACCTACACCACCCGATGTCACAGGATGGCCATAAAGATCATCAAGGACAACAAGCACCCGAGCCACTGCCTGTTCACCCCGCTATTATCCAGAAGGCGAGGTCAGTATAGGTACATCAAAGCAGTGACCGAGAGACTGAAAAACAGCTTCTATCTCAAGGCCATCAGACTGTTAAACAGCCACCACTAACATTGAGTGGCTGCTGCCAACACACTGACTCAACTCCAGCCACTTTAATAATGGGAATTGATGTAAATTGATGTAAAATATATCACTAGCACCTGCCGCGACCGGGAGGTCCGTGGGGCGACGTACAATTGGCCTAGCGTCGTCCGGGTTAGGGAGGGCTTGGCCGGCAGTGATATCCTTGTCTCATCGCGCACCAGCGACTCCTGTGGCGGGCCGGGCGCAGTGCGTGCTAACCAAGGTTGCCAGGTGCACAGTGTTTCCTCCGACACATTGGTGCTGCTGGCTTCCGGGTTGAATGCGCACTGTGTTAAGAAGCAGTGCGGCTTGGTTGGGTTGTGTATCGGAGGACGCATGACTTTCAACCTTCGTCTCTCCTGAGCCCGTACGGGAGTTGTAGTGATGAGACAAGATAGTAGCAACTAAAAAAAAACAACTGGACGAAATTGGGGGAAAAAAGGGGGTAAAAAAATAAAATATTAATAATTATATACAGTATATATCACTAGCCACTTTAAACAATGCTACTTAATATAATGTTTACATACCCTACATTACTCATCTCATATGTATATACTGTACCCTATATCATCTACTGCATCATTATGTAATAATGTATCACTAGCCACTTTAAACTATGCCACTTTGTTTACATACCCTACATTACTCATCTCATATGTATATACTGTACTCGATACCATTACTGCATCTTGCCTATGCCGTTCTGTACCATCACTCATTCATAAATCTTTATGTACATATTCTTTATCCCTTTACACTTGTGTGTATAAGGTCGTAGTTTTGGAATTGTTAGGTTAGATTACTCGTTGGTTATTACTGCATTGTCGGAACTAGAAGCACAAGCATTTCGTTACACTCGCATCTGCTAACCATGTGTATGTGACAAATACATTTTATTTTATTTTATTTGAGATGTTTCTACAACCTGATTGGAGTCCACCTGTTGTAAATTCAATTGATCGGACATTATTTGAAAAAGACACACCTGTCTATATAAAGGTCCCACTGTTGACAGTGCATGTCAGAGTAAAAACCAAGCTATGAGGTAGAAGGAATTGTCCATAGAGCTCCTAGATAGGATTGTGTCGAGGCACAGATCTGGGGAGGGGTACCAACACATTTCTGCAGCATTGAAGGTCCCCAACAACACAGTGGTCTCCATCATTCTTAAATGGAAGAAGTTAGAAACCACCAAGACTCTTCCTAGAGCTGGCCACCCGGCCAAACTGAGCAATCGGGGGTGGAGGGCCTTAGTCAGGGAAGTAACCAAGAACCTCATGGCCACTGACAGAGCTCCAGAGTTCCTCTGTGGAGATGGGCGAACCTTACAGAAGGACAACCATCTCTGCAGCACTCCACCAATCAGGCCTTTATGATCGAGTAGCCAGACAGAAGCAACTTCTCAGTATAAAGCACATGACAGCCTGCTCGGACACTCTCAGACCATGAGAAACAAGATTCTCTGGTCTGATGAAACCAAGATTGATCTCTTTGGCCTGAATGCCAAGCGTCAAGTCTGGAGGAAACCTGGAACCATCCCTATGGTGAAGCATGGTGGTGATGTTTTTCAGCAGCAGGGACTGGAAGACTAGTCAGGATTGAGGCAAATATGAACGGCGCAAAGTACATAGAGAGATCCTTAATGAAAACCTGCTCCAGAGAGCTCAGGACCTCAGACTGGGGTGAAGGTTCACCTTCCAACAGGACAATGACTATAAGCCACCAGCCAAGACAACGTAGGAGTGGCTTCGGGAAAAGTCTCAGAATGTCCTTGAGTGGGCCAGCCAAAGCCCGGACTTGAACCGGATCAAACATCTCTGGAGAGACCTGAAAATAGCTGTGCAGCAACGCTCCCCATTTCAGTTTTGTATATTTAATAAATTATCTCAAATCCTGTTTTTGCTTTGTCATTATGGGGTATTGTGTGTAGATTGATGATTTTGTCAATTAGCACATAATTTCTGGTCACAAATTGTAGACTTGTTTACATGCTGCTGTGCATTTTGTTCCTAACCTTACTTTGCGGTTTTTACTTTTTAATTACCTTTATATTTTTAGTTTTTCCCTCGCTCAACTTTTTTTCTTTGAACTTTTTCACTCCGGACGCTTTATCTGGACGATGGTTCGTCAGGACTTCCAACAGCCGAAGCTAAGTAGTAACATTTACATGATGCCATCCCATTGCAGTCTCTGTACTCATAATATACAGGAGAACGATCGCCTTACGGCGAGGATAGCTGTGCTGCAAGCCCAGTTTCAGACGCAATCGTTAGGCAAGGGTAATTTAAGTGTAAGAGAGGATGAAATAGCATCTGTGCCACCAGTAAGTACAGATCGTAGTATAAATCCCCTCACATATTCCCCTCAGCTGGACAACTTTCTCATGGCTTCTGGAAGGAAATGCTGTAGGAATGCTCAACCGGCGTCGCTCATTCAGCCGACAGAAACTTTCAACCGGTTCTCTCCATTAAGCAGTGAGTCGGATTCAGAGGCCGAGCATTCTCTGGTCTCTCCTCCTCCCGTTACAGAGTCTGAGACGCCGAAGCCTCCCACCATTAGCTCTGACAAATTGAAAACCCTAGTCATTGGCGACTCCATTACCCGCAGTATTAGACTTAAAACGAATCATCCAGCGATTATATACACTGTTCACCAGGGGGCAGGGCTACTGTCATTAAGGCTAATCTGAAGATGGTGCTGGCTAAAGCTAAAACTGGCAAGTGTAGAGAGTATCGGGATATTGTTATCCACGTCGGCTCCAATGATGTTAGGATGAAACAGTCCGAGGTCACCAAGTGCAACATAGCTTCAGCTTGTAAATCAACTAGAAAGATGTGTCGGCATCGAGTAATTGTCTCTGGCCCCCTCCCAGTTGGGGGAGTGATGAGCTCTACAGCAGTCTCACAACTCAAATCGCTGGTTTCTGCCCCTCCAAAAAGATATCATTTGTAGATAATTGGCCCTCTTTCTGGGACTCACCCAAGCCTGGTCTGTTGAGTGACGAACTCCATCCTAGCTGGAGGGGTGCTCTCATCTTATCTACAAACATAGACAAGGCTCTAACTCCTCTAGCTCCACAATAAGATAGGGTGCAGGCCAGGCAGCTTGTGGAGTCTGCCACGAGCACAGTCAGTGTAGTCAGGTCAGCTATCCCCATTGAGACCGTGTCTGTGCCTCGATCTAGTTTGAGCAAAACTCAACATGGCGGTGTTCGCCTTAGCAATCTCACTGGAATAAAGACCTCCTCCATTCCTGTCATTATTGAAAGAGATTGTGAAACCTCTCATCTCAAAATAGGGCTACTTAATGTTAGATCCCTCACTTCCAAGGCAGTTATAGTCAATGAACTAATCACTGATCATAATCTTGATGTGATTGGCCTTACTGAAACATGGCTTGAGCCTGATGAATTTACTGTGTTAAATGAGGCCTCGCCTCCTGGTTACACTAGTGACCATATCCCCCGCGCATCCCGCAAAGGTGGAAATGTTGCTAACATTTATGAAAGCAAATGTCAATTTACAAAAAAAAAGAAATGACTGCGTTTTCGTCTTTTGATCTTCTAGTCATGAAATCTATGCAGCGTACTCAATCACTTTTTATAGCTACTGTTTATAGGCCTCCTGGGCCATATACAGCGTTCCTCACTGAGTTCCCTGAATTCCTATCGGACCTTGTAGTCATGGCAGATAATATTCACATTTTTGGTGACTTTAATATTCACATGGAAAAGTCCACAGACCCTCTCCAAAAGGCTTTCAGAGCCATCATCGACTCAGTGGGTTTTGTCCAACATGTCTCCGGACCTAGTCACTTCCACAGTCATACTCTGGACCTAGTTTTGTCCCGTGGAATAAATGTTGTGGATCTTAATGTTTTTCCTCATAATGCTGGACTATCGGAACACCATTTTATTACGTTTGCAATCGCAACAAATAATCTGCTCAGACCCCAACCAAGGATCATCAAAAGTCGTGCTACAAATTCTCGGACAACCCAAAGATTCCTTGATGCCCTTCCAGACTCCCTCCGCCTACCCAAGTACGTCAGAGTACAAAAATCAGTTAACCACCTAACTGAGGAACTCAATTTAACCTTGCACAAAACCCTAGATTCAGTCACATCCATAGAAACAAAAAAACATTTGTCATAAGGAACTAGCTCCCTGGTATACAGAAAATACCCGAGCTCTGAAGCAAGCTTCCAGAAAATTGGAATGGAAATGGCGCCACACCAAACTGGAAGTCTTCTGACTAGCTTGGAAAGACAGTACCGTGCAGTATCGAAGAGCCCTCACTGCTGCTCGATCATCCTATTTTTCCAACTTAATTGAGGAAAATAAGAACAATCCTACATTTATTTTTGATACTGTCGCAAAGCTAACTAAAAAGCAGCATTCCCCAAGAGATGATTCACTTCAGCAGTGATAAATTCATGAACTTCTTTGAGGAAAAGATCATGATCATTAGAAAGCAAATGACGGACTCCTCTTTAAATCTGCGTATTCTTCCAAAGCTCAGTTGTCCTGAGTCTGCACAACTCTGCCAGGACCTAGGATCAAGAGAGACCCTCAAGTTTTTTAGTACTGTATTGATAAGACGTCTCAGTCTGCAGACCAGAATATGTAAGATCCTGGTCAAATGAAACAGAGGGAGGCCCAGCTAAATGGTCAAAAAGGTTTATTCACGGAACGTTCTCCCATCAAGAATACAAAACAATTCATTTTATACTGACTTCTCACGCCCACACATTCACACAAACATACGCACACACATGTCCTGCTACGCACACACTGTCTGTCTCAATACCCAGCCGACAGAGATAGTGACCTTGTTCTTGAGACATACTCCCCCCGTTCTCTCCCAAATCTCTAGTCAGGTCGGCGCCAAGCTCAGACAGTCTGTATTTAAAATACCATAAAGACATATTGTTTTACCCTAATTCTGACTAGGACTACACATTTATTGATTATGATTTTATACATTGTAATCAATTCCATACAATTATATGTTTCAGGGCGGAATATTCTAATCATTCAATTAACAGACAATTCTCACCTATCAATATCTCTTGACACATTGATGAAAATAATCATGACCTCTAAACCTTCAAGCTGCATACTGGACCCTATTCCAACTAAACTACTGAAAGAGCTGCTTCCTGTGCTTGGCCCTCCTATGGTGAACATAATAAACGGCTCTCTATCCACCGGATGTGTACCAAACTCGCTAAAAGTGGCAGTAATAAAGCCTCTCTTGAAAAAGCCAAACCTTGACCCAGAAAATATTTTTAAAACTATCAGCCTATATCGGATCCCCCCCAAAAAATTGAAAAAGACAAACAATGTATACGAAACGCTTTAGTCTGGTTTTAGATCCCATCATAGCACTGAGACTGCACTTGTGAAGGTGGTAAATAACCTTTTAATGGCGTCAGACCGAGGCTCTGCATCTGTCCTTGGGCTCCTAGACCTTAGTGCTGCTTTTGATACCATCGATCACCACATTTGTTTGGAGAGATTGGAAACCCAAATTGGTCTACACTGATAAGTTCTGGCTTGGTTTAGATCTTATCTGTCAGAAAGATATCAGTTTGTCTCTGTGGATGGTTTGTCTTCTGACAAATCAACTGTACATTTTGGTGTTCCTCAAGGCTCAGTTTTAGGACCACTATTGTTTTCACTATATATTTTACCTCTTGGTGATGTCATTCGGAAACACAATGTTAACTTTCACTGCTATGCGGATGACACACAGCTGTGTATTTCGATGAAATTGCCTTCCCTGGAAGCCTGTGTTTCAGACATAAGGAAGTGGAGGGCTGCAAATGTTCTACTTTTAAACTCGGACAAAGCAGAGATGCTTGTTCTAGGTCCCAAGAAAGAAAAAGATATTCTGTTGAATCTGACAATTCATCTTGATGGTTGTACAGTCATCTCAAATAAAACTGAAGGACCTCGGCATTACTCAGGACCCTGATCTCTCTTTTGATGAACATATCAAGACAGCTTTTTTCCATTTTCGTAACATTGCAAAAAATCAGTAACTTTCTGTTCAAAAATTTTGCAGAAAAATGTATCCATGCTTTTGTCACTTCTAGATTAGATTACTGCAATGCTCTACTTTCCAGCTACTCAGATAAAGCACTAAATAAACTTCAGTTAGTGCTAAACGGCTGCTAGAATCTTGACTAGAACCAAAAAATTTGATCATATTACTCGAGTGCTAGCCTCTCCACACTGTTTTCCCGTTAAGGGTAGGGCTGATTGAGGTTTTACTGCTAACCTACAAAGCATTACATGGGCTTGCTCCTACCCATCTTTCTGATTTGGTCCTGCCATACATACCTACACGTACGCTACGGTCACTCGACGAAGGCCTCACAGTCTCTAGAATTTCTAAGCAAATAATTAGAGGCAGGGCTTTCTCCTATAGAGCTCCATTTTTATAGAATGGCCTGCCTACCCATGTCAGAGACGCCGACTCGGTCTCAACCTTTAATTCTTTATTGAAGACTCATCTCTTCAGTAGGTTCTATGGTTGAGTGTAGTCTGGCCCAGGAGTGTGAAGGTGGACAGAAAGGCACTGGAGCAACGAACCCGCCCTTGTTGTCTCTGCCTGGTCCCTCTCTAGGTTTTTTCCTAGGTTCTGTTTCTAGGGAGTTTTTCCTAGCCACCGTGCTTCTACACCTGTATTGCTTGCCGTTTGGAGTTTTAGGCTGAGTTTTTGTACAGCACTTTGTGACATCAGCTGATGTAAGAAGGGCTTTATAAAGAAATTTGATTGATTGATGTGGGGGGAAAAACAATTGAATCAATTTTAGAATAATGCTGTAACCTACCAAAATGTGGAAAAAGTCAAGGGTCTGAATACTTTCCCGAATGCAGTGTATGTCTAGCCCATGTATCTGATGGTGTTTGGCATGTATATATAAATACATCAACCACGTGGTTGCGCTATTTGGCGCCGGAGGAGATGACTGCTGTTTTACAGGCTCCTAACAAATTGTGCTATTGTGTGTAGTTTGGGTTACATTACTTGATCATGAATCATGCTGTTAATGTAGCTTGTGGGGGGGGGAATGGGAAAGAGAGAGAAGAGGAGCAGAGAGCGAGCAAGAGATGGACATGGAGGGATGGAGGGTGGAGTGGCAGCATGCATGTTATTAGTTGTTATTTGTTGTGACAGGAGCAGAGTCATCAGTTTCACTGATTAAACCAATAAAGTCACCCCTCCACTCTGCCCCTATACTGATAATACACTACTAATGAGAGAGAGAGAGAGAGAGAGAGAGAGAGAGAGAGAAAGAAAGAAAGGAACACTAAGTTCCATTACAAAGAAGCATTCATCATATCACCCCCTGCCTACAGGGTTGGAGTAGGAGGCATAGTACCTGAACCCCCAAAAGGCACAGAGAGGAGGGTTACAGCTGGACATCTCAGCAACAACTTGACCTCTGACGTCCTTTAGGCACTGAAGCGTTAAAGTTCCCCCCTCTGGAGGAACGGCTGGGCAGGGAGGGGGACAGGGAGGGGGGAGGGGAGAGGTGAGCAGGGCTGAATTAAATGTTTTATCAGGACTGTCAAGGACGCTGGCTGTGTTCAGCTCAGCTGAAACAAAGTGTTCACAGACACAGAAAGGAGCAGCCAGGTGTTCTCTCTTATGTGTGTGTGTATTTTGGAAACAGAATGGACAACAAAATGTTACATCCTTTAGAATATAAAGCAGACAGGGCTCCCGAGTGGCGCAGCAATCTAAGTCACTGCAGCTCAGTGCTAGAGGCTTCACTACAGACCCTGATTCAATTCCAGGCTGTATCACAACCTGCCGTGAGTAGGAGTCGTTAGGGTTTGTCCGGTGTAGGCCGTTATTGTAAATAAGAATTTGTTCTCAACAGACTTGCCTGGTTAAATAAAATAAAATAAACGTTAGGTTCATGGTTTTGTATGCCTGAGATGCCATAGTAAAGTTAGAGATGACATGAGAGATGATTGTGTTGAACAAGATTTGGGAAGTAGTTCTCACATACGCAGTGACAGATGTAGGGATGCACACGTGTAGCAGATGGGGATCTGAGAAACTCAGTCCTCAGCCTGAAGAGTCTCCACTTGCGCTGCCCGAATAGTTAGCTTTTCAGTGGCACGACTGGACAAGATACTTCAGCAGGGCGGTCACATGTGTTTGCAAGGCAGAGGTCCTGGGTTTGAGCCTTGGTATGAACCGAATCAGGTGGCAGCGGTGCTCGCTAAGCAAGCAGTGTGACATCCTTTACACATGCACAGATTTTCTGATATCCCCAATAGACAAGATGAAAATGTGTTCCCCACTTTCCCTCCCTCTGTCCATCCCTCCCTCCTCTTCTCTCCTCCAGGGACTACAGGGAAAAGGATCATGGGTCTGCTGCTTTGGAACATTTATGTCATTAGCACACCCATGTGTGTGTGTTGTTTTGTTTCTTAGTGTGCCTTTCCGTTTAGGTGTGTCTACGCGAATGTTTACATGGGCCCCTTCTAGAAAATTGCATTTTGACTGTTACAATGCCTATCATTTATGTCATTTATTTTTTTAAATGCCCCATTTGACTTGCTTCCTCAGTCAGAAAAATAATATGCGCTCATGACTCAGGAGACAGTCATAGTGATATCTACAGCAGGATGTCCTGTTATAATGACCAGTACAATGCAATGGCCCTCATCCATAATGACAGCTCCCTCAAAGCTTATTACAATTTCCACATTTAGATATACCAAATTGAAACAAGACTTGACTAAACCATGCCAGTACTGCTTAGACTTAGGTCACCTTGACCACAGTTGACAGGTAAGGCCTATTTGGTTTGACTGACGTACAATGGGTTGCTGGTGCCATTAGCCGCACACACACAATGTGTGATGTGGGGAAGTCTTCAAGGAACATTCTGGAACCAGCTGCCACCTGAGAGAGAGAGAGAGTGATCCCACACAAACTGCCACCTCAGCAACTCTCTCAGTGCTTTTCCACCACTTTTTCTTCCTAATTTCTCTTGGAGAGTGGCAGGAGGTCACAGTGTTCCTGTCTGGACAAGTGACAGCTTGTTTTTAGGTCGTAGCTGACATTGATGTCTAGGAGACAGAAACACACATTGGGTCTTTCCAGGTAAGCAGGTCCAGTTTGGCTCTGTCCTACTATTCAAATATATATTTACAATACATTTAAGTCATTTAGCAGACTCTCATTTACTGAGCGATTTACTTACGTACATTTTCATATTGGTCCCGTGGGAACAGGACATCCCCCCCCCCCCTTCCAATGGCAGTGAGGTCCCCAGTTGATTGACAGTTCACTCATCAGCAAGGACATGTGCAGCCTATTGAAATACTTATCATCAATAATTCAACCACACCTCTCTTTCCCTCCACCTCTCTCCTCCCCCTCTTACCCTCCTCCCCCCTCTCTCTTCAATAACATGGCAGGTGGAGGGGTGTTTGCTGTTGTGTCATGAGGAGCTCCTTTGCACTGGCCATGACTCCCTCCCTCTCTAACACTCTCGTCCAATCTCTATCCACGACCTCCTCCTCCCCGTAACTCAAATCACTGTCACAGGGAAAGCTGTCTGAACATCTGAAATCCATCCATTTCAGTTATTTGTGGCAGACTTAATACAGAGACCACGTGGGTAAAATTGAGATGTTTGTATGACCAGGGCTTTTCTTTAGATTCATGCAATGCATTAGGAATATGACATAAAATTGAGCACAACCTTAAGGTGGAAAAAACATCAAAAACTGGCATGTTAAACTGGAGAATGGTTGGCTATGTTTGTGGAATCAAATTTCACATTACTTTGTCAGATTTGTGGTGAAAGGGACATCTAGAATGAGTTAGAATGGTTCAACAGAGGATTAGCATAATAGGCTAGCCATCCATTAGCCAAGCATTTATCACATAACCATGCTCCCATTTAACTGAAGGTTTACAGTCCTTCACCAAACCCACATCTTCTCCTACTTACAGCCCTCTATGTCTAATTAAAGGATTTAAAACTTGTCTGGAATGGAGGACATTTTACTTTTGAAGATCATTTGGAATATTTCTTGTTTTCCCAAGGTGAAAAACATGATTCCCATCCCATATCTATCCCTCCTTCTTTCTCTATTTCTTCATTTCCTACCTTTTAACTTCTATTAACCCCTCCAAACCCGGTCCCCTGTCCGTACCCAAATCCAAGAACCAGAAATAGGACCAGAATGAAGCATCGGGCCAAGGAGGGTCGGCTGAGACGTATCATGGGACTTATCGTGGAGCACACATGGGAATTGTGGGGGATTTGATGGGGAGCGTGGCGGACACGGAGTGGATCAGCCTGTGACATCATTAACCATGTGGATCCTCTATCCGCTTGGCTTTCTGGGATCTCTGTAAGCCAGACGGGGATGGAAGGATGGGAGGGAGGGGAGCGATGGGAGAGGGCAATTGGCTGTGGTGGAGAGTGAGGAGGAAGAGAGGGGGGGAAGGAGGGGGTGTTTGGGATGTGTTCCCCCATGATGTACAGAGCACCAGATAGATGTGTGATCAGACAAACATCCCAGAGTCATTAGAGGACTCTGCACTAGGTTCTGTATCTACTGACACACACAAGGCCTGCTGTTAGCAAAATGATGTCTCCTCTCACACTGAACAATTTACCCTTGTCGATCATTTCTCTGTTTCACTCTCCAGTTTCTGACTTTGATAATCAAGAAGTAGGTGTACCTCTTACATTCACACCCCCACTATACACCATACACCTTTGTCCATACTTATTGGCACCTACACACACTCCCTCACAGCGTCAGTGTTGTGTAATGTCTCTGTCAGCAGCTCCGTCCGGACCGCTTGGTTGATGGTTGGAGTTTGTTGAGGTGTTGTTTTTTCTTCCTTCCTTCGTTCGTTAGTCTCAGCGTTAATTACTAATCTCACGGTCCAGCGGCGGACGCTAACGGTGCTAACTCGCTCTCGCTAATGAGGGGGAAACCAGACAAACAGACGGTATTTACGACAAGAACACACACACTTGCACACGAGCATGGACGGTCAAACACACATTTGTTTTACTGTCCTTGTGAGGACCAAACTATTGCTTCACATTCAAAATCCAATTTTCCATAACACATAGCACTAAACCTAACCTTAAACCCAAACCCCTAACCTTAAACCTATCCCAAACTCCTAACCCTAAACTTATTTGTAACCCTAACCTTAAACCGAGCCCCGAAGCCGAAAATAGCCTTTTTCCTTCTGGGGACCAGCAAAATATTATTCTGGTCCCCACAAGAATGCTAAAACCCCCCCCAAAAAACACACACACACAACATGCATACACACACATGGACCACTCTGTCCCTTTGAGGCGTTACGTACAGTATGTACAGCACTGATAACATCAACTCAAACCAGAGCTGCCTTCCTCAGCGCTTCCCTCCCTCCCTCCCACACACACACACTCCCCTGACTCCGATACACACTCCCTAAGGACGGCCCCCGACTCCGTGTCTCACCAACGCTGATTCGGTCATCAGCGGGGTCATTAATTGTGGACTCCCTCGGGGAGAGGGAGGGACGGAAGAAGGAAGGAAGGAAGGAAGGAAGGGTGAAGGGAGAGAGGATGGTACAGGGCAGATGAAGTGGGTGAGTGGAATGCCCGTTGGATTTGGGTGGAGGTGCATCTGGTCTAAGGGGGTAGATTTAGCTGGTCTGGCATTTCCGCATGCTTGTGCTTATGGTGTGTATGCATTGTGTGTGTGTCTGTGTGCTTTTACGTACATCATATCTGGTGTGTGTGTGTGTTTGTGTGTGTGTGTTGGAGTCAGACGCAGCAGTTTGAAACCCCACGCTTCAGCATTATGGGAGCTGCGTTGGCCAATAATCAGCGTTTTACCCCCCTCCCGCTCCGAGGCGAGGGGTAGAGGGGGGTGAGGACGTTATCCATCCCATTCAGGACCTCCCCTCTCCCCCTGTTAGTTTTGGACAGAGGGTGGACAGTACACCCCTCTCCTCTGTCCTAGGGGTGTGTTCAGCACCCACACTGATGAAGGAGAAGAGCCGTCACTACAAAGAGATGGAACGGTGTGATGGAGGGGGTGAAACACATAACCATCATCACTATAGCCCCCAGGCCGAGGCCTGTCTCTCTGCTTTATCCATCCATCTCTCTGGCTTTCTGTAGGCTATCATTTTGTATTTCTCACTGTCTACCTTGGAGTGGCTCAAACAGACACTGTGTCTTTTATCAAAGAGACTTCAGAGAGGCCATCCTCTTCAGCGCTTTGTGCCTTTGGTTGTTTGTTGTTGGCTCAGCCTTTCTCAATGTTGTGTGTGTGTGTGTTCTGTTAAACCTGGGTGCTGCAGTGCTGACACAAGGTCTATCTGGTAAAGACACCAACCGCTGGAGGCAACATGTTACTGATGTTCGATTCCTCCGTTCACTCGAAGCTTAAAGCTTACCCTGACATCAATGCGGGGTTTAAACTAAAGTTGGAGTTGTACACAGTGAATACCTCAGTATACAGTTCGACCAGGTGTATTAGACCCTTAGGCCCTAACATGGATCACACAATATATCAGGAGTGTATCACACAGGAACATTCAGACAAAGTGTGTGGTTTAGCTCCAGGCAAATGTACAGAAGTAGGATCTTAATTTGAGCCAGTTTGTTACAGCAGGAAAATAATCCTGCAGCAACAGGAAATGTGAATTATTATGTAGATTATAATTAATGGACATTTTTATAGGGGTTGATACATTTTTCATAAGGGAAAATTAAGTTTGAAATTTCAAAACGTCAAACCTTTTTAAACATAGTTCTGCAAGTTCTCCTGCAACAGGGTGGTCAAATTAACATCTGTAACTGTCCCTGTGTACTCTCCATCTCCTTCCATGTCAAAGATCCACACCCGGAAGTGAAACAGCCTCTGGACCACAGACACACAGTCAAACACTGTCAAAAAACAGGGATTTTTAGCTCGAGGAAAATGCCTCAGTCTTCCACACACACAGCGGGCAAGCTGTTAATATTAATGTGGATCTCCGGGACTGTGATTCACCTGCAAGGCTCCTCTGTCCTCTGGCTGCTTACATACAAACCCTGAAGAAAGACAAACATTGATAGTACATTCATAACAACCTAAGCGGGAAGACCAGACCAGACCAGAAAGACAGACAGACAGACAGAGAGGAGCCTTGCAGGTAAGGTACAGTCCTGGAGATCCACATTAATATTAAAAGATTGCCTGCTGTTTGTTTTGAAGACTGAGGGATTTGCCTCGAGCTAAACAACACACGTTCTTGACAGTATGTTACACTGGGTGTCTGTTGTCGCCCAGAGGCTATTTCAGATTTAAAGAGAAAGAGAGAAAAAGAAAGGCAATCTAAAGAAAATGTTTTTTTGTTTGTGTGTGCGCTTCAGTGATAATGACACTTTGTGAATAACCTTCTGGAGATCTGCAGGCATCAAGTAAGTTAGCCAGGCCTGATGAACCTTCTGGAGATCTGCAGGCATCAAGTAAGTTAGCCAGGCCTGATGAACCTTCTGGAGATCTGCAGGCATCAAGTAAGTTAGCCAGGCCTGATGAACCTTCTGGAGATCTGCAGGCATCAGTAAGTTAGCCAGGCCTGATGAACCTTCTGGAGATCTGCAGGCATCAAGTAAGTTAGCCAGGCCTGATGAACCTTCTGGAGATCTGCAGGCATCAATAAATTAGCCAGGCCTGATGAACCTTCTGGAGATCCGCAGGCATCAAGTAAGTTAGCTAGGCCTGTTTTCTCATTTGAAGTTGCTCACATGTTCACGTGTTCCTTGACCTTAGATGTTGCAGTTGATTAGTGTTTATGAGGCCTAATGAATGCTTATGCATTCTCCCAACAGCCTGTGTTAATATTGATGAGCTTGACTGAGTGCTGACATGCACTATTCACTGAAAGGCTTGGTTATGACCCTTGCATGTCAACACAGCCTAAGGGGAAACGATATAGGATACTATAACATAGACAGTCTGACAACACCTCTGAGCTAAAACGCATTCACAGTCCTATGATGGTTATGAGTCTAGAATGCACTAGCTGTAATCTAGCAGCTGTAATCTAGCAGCTGTAATCTTGTAAACTAGCAGCTGTAAACTAGTAAACTAGCAGCTGTAATCTAGCAGCTGTAATCTAGCAGCTGTAATCTAGTAAACTAGCAGCTGTAAACTAGCAGCTGTAATCTAGTAAACTAGCAGCTGTAAACTAGCAGCTGTAAACTAGCAGCTGTAATCTTGTAAACTAGCAGCTCTGATCTAGCAGCTCTGATCGAAATAGCATTATAAGGGCCCTGGTCTAAACTAGTGCACTATATAGGGAAAGTAGTGCACTACATGGGAAATATGGTCCCTCTACAGACACAGATAAATTCTAAGAAGAGAACACCAGACCGCTCTCTAAGGACCTCTCTGTCCACTTCCTGATCAATAGCATCTGTTACCGTGGTGATCGATAACCCTGCA